>NC_091568.1:7803716-7806216 GCF_042767895.1 Penaeus vannamei
GAGAGAGAGAGAGAGAGAGAGAGAGAGAGAAGGAGAGAGAGAGAGAGATAGAGAGAAGGAGAGAGAGAGAGAGATAGAGAGAGAGAGAGGGAGAGAGAGAGAGAGAGAGAGAGAGAGACAGAGAGACAGAGACAGAGACAGAGACAGAGACAGAGACAGAGACAGAGAGAGAGACAGAGACAGAGACAGAGACAGAGACAGACAGACAGACAGACAGACAGACAGACAAACAGAAAAGAAAAAGAAACAAAGAAAAGAAAAAAAAAGAAAAAAGAAAAAAATAGCAAGAGCGAAGGAAACACCATCTCCCTCCTTCCTCCCTCGTGACGTCCGCTTGCTCGCCCGCTCCTTTTCCGTCCGCGCTGCCGTACGTACGTTCCCGATGTCCGCAAGAAAGACACTTACGGATGGGAGGATTAAAGTTCATTATAGCGTGTGCGTATCCGTGTGCGTGTCTCGTGTATGCAGACACTCTCTCATCCGCATACGCACACACCAGCTTACATATTGTTGTCATTATCATTGTCATCATTATTATTATCAATATTGTTGGTATCATTATTACTATTATTATTATCATTATCATCATTATTATCATTAATATAGTTGGTATCATTATTGCTATTATTATCATCATCATCATCATCATCATCGATATTATTAATATTGTTGGTATTTCTACTATTATCATCATTATTATGATGATATCATTACTATCGTTGCCGTTAATGTTGTCATTGCCGTTATCATAGTTACTATTATCATTATTATTATCATTATCAATATCATAGTCATCACAGTTATCATCGTTATTATTATATCTCAATTATCATCGTTATTATTAATATCATCATCATTGCTGATATTATCTTTAATTCTTTTACTACTATTCTTTCTATTCTGAATTAAAAAAAACAAATCTAAAGTTTCATTTCCTTTAATCCTATCGATTCGACCCCCCCCCCCCATCACACTAAATCAATACCCACATAAAAAAACGAAAATAAATAAAAAAAATAATAGAAAAAAATAATATACAAATAAATATGATATATTAGCCATTGAGATATATCACGTGCCTCTCCACTAAGACGGAAATCCAATAAAAAATCAATGTCTTAAAACCCTTATGGTCCCGGGCAGCTGAGGTTCCCTAGTGTCTGTGAGAGAATGTGATGTTGAATCGTGTTCTGAATAAATGATTGAGGTAATCATCATTAATATTTGATATGTATGGAATTAAATAAAGTTGTGAGGCAAATTGGGGTTTTGTTATATTGCTTACTACTGTGTGTGTGTGTGTGGGGGGGGGGTGTTTGTGTGTGTGTGTGTGTGTGTTTGTGTTTGTGTGTTGTGTGTGTGTGTGTGTGTGTGTGTGTGTGTGTGTGTGTGTGTGTGTGTGTGTGTGTGTGTGTGTGTGTGTGTGTGTGTGTGTGTGTGTGTGTGTGTGTGTGTGTGTGTGTGTGTGTCTGTGTGGGTGTGTGTGTGTGTGTGTGTGTGAGTGTGTGTTTGTGTGTGTGAGTGTGTGTTTGTTGTTAATTTTTCTCGTTTTTTCTTTATCTTTTGCTGTTAACAGTTCTCTACTCCTTTCATTTTTTTTCTATTTCTCTTTCTTAAGTCGACTTTTCTTTTTCTTTCTATCTACTTTGGTCTTTCCACTCTCCTTCTTATTCCCTTTTTCTTTCATCCTTTCGCATCTCCCCTTATTACTCTACCCCTCGTTCCCCTTTTTTTCTTCTTCTTCCCATTCCCAATTCCCTCCTTATTCCTGACTCTCCCCTCTTTCTCGATTTCTCTCTTCCTTCCCTCCCTCTCTGACCCTATCCCCCCCAGCTCTCCATCTCCCTTTAAAAAAAAAATATATCCCCTCCTTCTCCCCTCTTCCTAATCCTCCTCCTCATCCCTCCCCTCTTCCACTCGTGTCGGACCAAGATATTAGGGATTATATGTAATAAACAGGAAAAAATGAGGGGGAGGAAAACGACAATACATTCTGGGAAGACGGAGAGAAAGGGAAAAAAACGAAAGAAATGTGGATAATCAGTGAGCATTTTTATGACCCCGGACTGATGACGTTGTTCAGAGTACACATCACGTGTTTCGACCTCCTGCTCACACTGTGTCAGGATGGCTTTGGGTTATACACACGCGAGGATGTGTATACTTTAAGGGCATGTATACATACGTGCATATGTGTAAAGGAGTAAGTACAGACGCACATAAATAAAGAAAAATAACACATGAGTACATGTAAGTACGTAAACACACACACACACACAAACACACACACACAAACACACACACACACACACACACACACACACACACACACACACACACACACACACACACACACACACACACACACACACACACACACACACACACACACACACAAACACACACATACACACCCGGACACACAAGTGCATACACAGGCCTGAATACACCTATATGTGTATATGTAAATATAGATATGCACGAAAACATGTCAGCATTC
>NC_091568.1:7821216-7823716 GCF_042767895.1 Penaeus vannamei
GAGAGGGATAAAGCGAAAATTGTGAGGGAGAGAGAAGGGTAAGGCAGAAAGAGAAAGAAAGAGAGACAAAGCGAAAAGTGTGTGTGTGTGAGAGAGAGAGAGAGGGTTAAGACGAAGAAAAAACGAGAAGGTAGGAGAGAAACCTCGCATAACGATAAAGAAGACCGTTAGAAAAGGGAGTAAAGATAGAATAGACAAGAATAGAGGATAAACAAACGAGAGAAAGACAATAATGAAACAGGCCTTTTTGGGGGAGGAGGAGCCAAGCATGGACAACAAGCCACTGTTTGACCCGAAGATAAATCACGAGAACTCAAACCGGACAAAACGCTGGAACGCGACACGTAAATAGAGAGTAGCGTTGCCTCCCCGTTTACAGGTGTTTACTAACTCGGTCCCGCTCAGTGGATGCTGGGTAAACAGAGAGGGAGGGAGAAGGGGAGGGAGAGAGGGAGGAAGGGAGGGAGGGGAGGGAGGGAGAGAGGTAGGGAAGGAGGGAGGGAGAGGGGGAGGGTGGGGGAGAAAGGGAGGGAAGAGAGGAGGGAGAAAGGGAGGGAGAGAGGAGGGGAAGAGGTAGGGAAGGAGGGAGGGAGAGGGGGAAGAGGGTGGGGTGGGGAGAAAGGGAGGGAGAGAGGGAGGGAGAAAGGGAGGGAGGGAGGTAGAAAGGGGGAGAGAGAGAGGGAGAGGAGAGAGAGGGAGGGATAGAGAGGGAGGAGAGAGAGGGAGGGAGGAGGAGGAGGGGGAGAGGGAAGGAGGAGGGGTGAGTGAGAGAGAGAGGAGAGGGAGAGAGAGGAAGAAGGGAGGGAGGGGGGGAGAGGGAGAGAGAGAGGGAAGGGAGGAGGAAGGGAGGGAATGATTGAGGGAGGGAGGGAGGGAGGAGAGAGGAGAGAGGGAGGAGAGGGAGAGAGAGAGGGAAGGGAGAGAGGGAGGAGAGAGACCAGAGAGGGAGGGAAGGCAGAGAGGAAAGGGAGAGAGAAGAAGGGAGAGAGGGAGGGAGGAAGAAGGAGGGAGAGAGGAAGGTAGAGGGAGGGAGGGAGAGAGAGGGAGGGAGAGAGAGGGAGGAAGAGAGGAAGGAAGAGAGGAAGGGAGGGAGGGAGGGAGAGGGAGGAAGGGGAGAGGGGGAGGGAGAGAGGGAGGGAGAGAGGGGGAGAGAGGAAGAGGGGAGAGAGGGAGGGATAGAGGGGGAGGGAGAGAGGGAGGGAAGGGAGAAAGACAGAGAGGGAGAGAGAGGGAGGGAGGAAGGGAGGGAGGGAGGGAGGGAGGGAGAGGGGGAGGAAGGAGAGAGGAAGGCAGGAGAGAGAGGCACACGGAGAAGGAGGGTAAGTAATGAGGAAGAGGGAGTGGGAGGGAGAGTGAGAGGAGAAGTGGGGAGTGGGAGGGAGAGTGAGAGAGGGGGAGACGGGGGAGAGGGAGTGAGGGGGAGTAGGAGGGTAAGATGGAGACGGAGAAAGAGGGAGAGGGAGAGTCAGAGAGAGAAAGAGAGAGAGTCTAACAGACAGACAGGCAGACAAAATGCGAGAAAGCGAGCGCGTGAGAGAGAAAGAGAGGGAGAGAGCGGAGGGAGGGAGGGGGAGGGGGGAGTGGGGAGTATACAGCATCCAACATAAGTACTGTCAGAAAAGAGAACTTCCAATTAACTTTTGTTTCCATCACTTCTCGCCCCCCCCTCCCCCCTCCTCCTCTCCTTCCTCTGTGTCTCTCGCCTAATTACCTTTACCCATAACCCATTAGCAAATGCTTCAAGACCCATTATAACAACCCATGAGACAAGAATAATGGGTCTGGTTCAATTCGAGTCTGTTTTTGTATCTCTTCTTTCTTCTTCTTCTCTCTCTAGCTTTCTCTTCTCTCTTTTTCTCTAGTTTTTGCTGTCCTCTCTCTTTCTGAATTTCTCTTCTCTCTCTCTCTTCCTTTCTTTATCTCTCTTTCTCTCTGTCTCTTTCTCTTTCTCTTTCTCTTTCTCTTTCTCTTTCTCTCTCTCTCTCTCTCTCTCTCTCTCTCTCTCTCTCTCTCTCCTCTCTCTCCTCTCTCTCCTCTCTCTCTCTCTCTCTCTCTCTCTCTCTCTCCCTCCCTCTCTCTCTCTCCCTCTCTCAATAAGTGAAAGGACTCTCTCTCTCCTACGCCATCTCCCTCTCCCTTCTTCTCTCTCATCCCCCCTACTTTACCTATCTTCGTAAACATTGTGCCTATTACCATTTTTAACGTCCTTTGCCTTTCCTCTCTCATCCGTAGAGCGACTGTTCCCCTTCGTCGATAAGAGAGATAGGGATAAAAGGGAGAGCTGTTGTTAATGGTCTTTGGCTCGGCGCAATCTTTGGGGGGAAGGAGAGAGGAGGAAGGGTGAGGGAGGGAGGAAGGGTGAGGGAGGGAGGAAGGGAGAGGAAGGGAGGGAGGGAGGGAGGGTGGAGGGGTGAGGGAGAGGGAGGGAGGGAGAGGGAGAGGGAGGAAGGAAGGTGGAGGAAGAAGGAAGGGAGAGGAAGGGTGAGGGAGAGAGAGAGGG
>NC_091568.1:7836216-7851216 GCF_042767895.1 Penaeus vannamei
CCACCCCCCACCCCACCCACGCATCCACATCCACACCTGCACACAAAATCGGTCATTCCTTCTTCCATCCGCCTGTGAATCCAAGAACAGCCACATAGTACCCAACACAACACGGGGCAGAACATCCGTATTTGCATAGGATAGACAAACATATACCTGTAACGTGACTCCTTCTACCTGGTACGTAGAAGATTTGTTGAGTCCTTCCTAGTTTTCCCTTTTCCCTCTTTCTTTCTTTTTCTTTTTTCTTTCTTTCTTTTTTTTTTCTTTCTTTCTTTCTTTCTTTCTTTCTTTCTTTCTTTCTTTCTTTCTTTCTTTCTTTCTTTCTTTCTTTTTCTTTCTTCCTCCCTTCCCTCCTTTCTTCCTTTTTTCCTTCCTTCATCCCTTCCTTCTTTCTTTCCTCCCTCCTCCCTCCCTTCCTTTCTTCCTTCCTTCCTTCCTTCCTTCATGCATTAATTTCTTTCTTCCTTCCTCCCTTCCTTCTTTCTTTCCCTCCCTCCCTCCTCCCTCCCTCCCTCCCTTCCTTTCTTTCTTGCTTCCTTCCATCTTTCCATCCTTCCTTCCTTCCTTCCTTCTTTCCTTCCTTCCTTCCTTCCTTCATTCATTCATTCATTCATTCCTCCCTCTTTCCCTTCCTTCCTTCTTTCTTTCCCTCCCTCATCCCTCCCTCCCTCACTCCCTCCCTCCCCCCCTCCCTCTCTCCCTCCCTCCCCCCTCCCTCCCTCCCTCCCTCCCTCCCTCCCTCCCTTCCTCTCTTCCTTCCTTCTCTTTCCTAGAAACCTTCCCTCTTCCTCCCTTCTTTCTTCTCTCCTTCTTTTTCTTTGAAATAGCGAAGATATTGAGTGTCTTGAGGAACAGTCTGCGATACGGTGTATTTCTGGGTTGGGTGGGCTGGTGGGTTGGCTAATTGGTGGGTGGGTGGGTTGTCCGGTGGACGAGTGGGTGGGTTGGTGGGATTGTGGGATGGACGGGTGGGTGGGTTGTGGAGTAGATGCGCGGGCGGGTTGTGGGGTT
Organism: Penaeus vannamei; assembly: GCF_042767895.1. Lineage (NCBI taxonomy): Eukaryota > Metazoa > Arthropoda > Malacostraca > Decapoda > Penaeidae > Penaeus > Penaeus vannamei. The sequence continues at coordinate 7,837,231 of NC_091568.1, forward strand.
TACGGGTATGTTGCTTTACTCGTAGGTGGGTGGGTTGTTGAGTGGACGAAAGGGTGGGTTGTGAAGTAGACGTGTGGGTGGGGTTGTAGGACGGACGGATAGATTGGTTGGTGGGCTGTTTATTGGTCTGTGTGTGGGTGAAGTGGATGTGTGGGTAGGTGGGTTGGGCCAGTGGGTTGTGGGTGGATATATTAGTGGGTTGCACTGTCTTAATGGCGGGGTGGTTGGAAGGGGTGGGGGTAGGGGAATGTGGGGGTGAGATGTAGAGGAAAGATGTGGGGAAGAGGGGGGGGGGGGCGAGGAGGTGGAGGAGGAGGAAATAAGTTGGAGGGTGGAGAAGGGAAGGTGGAAAAAGAGGAGGAATGACAAAAAAAGATAATAATAATAATAAACAATAATTAATTAATAAATTACTTTAAAAAATCGCAGAAGAAATAGAGGTTGTGATGAAAAAGAAAGAAAGAAAGAAAGAATAAAAAAAAAAACAAAGAAAGAAATAAAGAAAAAACACACACACGAATAGAAGGAAAACAAAGCAGAGACAGATAACGCTAGAACCAGGAACGGAAGGAAAACATCTGATTCCACGTTTTGCAAATGTCAGCATTTTGTCAACCGTCGGAGTAGAAATGACACTTCACACGTAACGCACTCTGACGTCACGCTGTCAGACATGACCGATAGGAGAGTACACATGAGGGGGGGGAGAGAGAGAGAGAGAGAGAGAGAGAGAGAGAGAGAGAGAGAGAGAGAGAGAGAGAGAGAGAGAGAGAGAGAGAGAGAGAGAGAGAGAGAGAGAGAGAGAGAGAGAGAGAGAGAGAGGGAGAGGGAGAGGGAGAGGGAGAGGGAGAGGGAGAGGGAGAGAGAGAGAGAGAGAGAGAGAGAGAGAGGAGGGGGAGACAGGAGAAGGGAAGAAGGAGAGGAGGGAGAGAAGACACATACAGAAACGCGCACACACACGTAGATATTTACACACTATACAAACACCCTTCACACACACATACGCCATGTCATATATACATATATATATGTGTGTGTGTGTGTGTGTGTGTGTGTGTGTGTGTGTGTGTGTGTGTGTGTGTGTGTGTGTGTGTGTGTGTGTGTGTGTGTGTGTGTGTGTGTGTGTGTGTATGTGTATGTGTATGTGTGTGTGCGTGTGTGTATGTGTGTGTGAGCGTGCCTGTGTGTGTATATGTGTGTGTGCGTGTGTTTGCTTTTCAAGACACAATTTCATAATTCAGGAATACTTCCTTGACCCCAATTATCCCACGAACCGCCACTGGCACCTACACTTTGTTTGGAAGTCAGAACTGGAGGTAAGTGTAAGTGCTTTCTGGCGCTTGTGGGAAATTCAAGCAAAAAAATATATATAAACCTAAATTCATCGCTTCTTCACGAGGATAGAATTAAAAAAAAAAGGTTTAGAGTTTTTTTTTGGTAGCGAAGACATGCAAAAGAACAGTTTTCACATAACCTAAGTCTTTAAAGCGTAGAAAAAATTACGTTAATATCACTCAAAAAAGAAAAAAAATAATAATAAAAAAATAAAGCGAGATTGAGAAATCTTTATAAATCATTCTATCAACCACAAGATTATATAAAGCACATCACTGCACATACGCCACGTCATTGTGAGATATATACAAAAAAGACTCGAAAATGTGACAACTATATTATTGTTACTAGTCATCCATTCATCCATCACAGGACTTGCAAATGACCTACATTGCAATTCAATATTTTCCCAGATCTCCGCTGCTGCTGTGCAATGTCACGAGCATTATTTAAGCCTTGTTTTGAAAGCCTTGAGAGCATATGAGTGTTCTGAATATCAAGTCATTGTCACTGATTATTTTATTACCACCATATCAAAATAAAGAGTAACGATTATATATATTTTTTATTAACAACAAATTTTAAAATAAAAAAGGCTAACGATTATATTTTACATTACCAACACATTATAATATAGAATAAAAAGTAACGAGTATTATTTGTGTGTTACCAACACATTATAAAGAAATAGAAAAGACTAACGGTTATTATTTGTTTATTACCAACACATTAGAAAATAGATTGAGAGTAACGAATATTATTTATTACCAACACATAATAAAATAAAAAAGACTAACGATTATTATTTGTTTATACCAACACATTATAAAAAAAAAACTAACGATTATTATTATTATTTTTGATTACCAACACATTATAAACCAAAAAAGACTAACGATTATTATTTATCTATTACCAACACATTATAAAATAAAAAAAGACTAACGATTATTATTTATCTATTACCAACACATTATAAAATAAAAGGAGAGTAACAGTTATTATCATTCTATTATTTAGTGTCACTCATCGAATACCATTTTCGAGTAAATAGACTTTTCGAGTTAATAGACTTTCTTCATCTCTTCCTTATTCTGACCATACTAAGGGGGGTGTATAGCACTCTCTTGTCCGCGTATATATGAATAGATAAACAGACTGATAGATGGGGAAATGGGAGATAGATGGACTGATAAAGAAATGAGAGAGAAAGAGAGAGAGAGAGAGAGAGAGAAAGAGTTAGAGAGAGAAAGAGTTAGAGAGAGAGAGAGAGAGAGAGAGAGAGAGAGAGAAAGAGAGAGAGAGGATATATATATATATATATATATATATATATATATATATATATATATATATATATATATATATAGATATATAGAAAGAGAGAGAGAGAGAGAGAGAGAGAGAGAGAGAGAGAGAGAGAGAGAGAGAGAGAGAGAGAGAGAGAGAGGAGGGGAGGAGAGAGAGAGAGAGGGGAGGGGGAGAGAGAGAGAGAGAGAGAGAGAGAGAGAGAGAGAGAGAGAGAGAGAGAGAGAGAGAGAGAGAGAGAGAGGGGGGGGGGGAGAGAAAGAGAGAAAGAAAATAAACAAACAAACAAATCAAAGAATAAATCCATAAATCCATAAAATAAAACACACACACGATGATACAACAAAAAACAAACAAACAAACACACACAACCAAACCAACAACATCAAAACTGACCCCAAAACATCTCTCCCTGTATAATAAATTCTCTCAAACAGAATATGGGGAAGAAAAAAAAAAAAAAAAAAAAATTACAGTCCACTCCACAAGAAATTGCTTCCCATTCGTTAACAATTCCAATAGTATTCGCAAAGTCACTGGATTTGGATATCAAAAACAAAAATAAAAAACAAAAACAAAAAACAAAAAACAAACAAACAAAAAACAAAAACAAAAACAAAAAACAAGAAATTGCTTCTCATTCGTTAACAATTCCAATAGTATTCGCAAAGTCACTGGATTTGGATATCAAAAACAAAATAAAAAAACAAAAACAAAAAACAAAAAAACAAACAAACAAACAAACAAAAAAAAGCCAAAACAAAAAACAAAAAACAAAAACAAAAAACAAAAACTCACAAACAAACAAACAAAAAAAAGCCAAAACAAAAAACCAACACCAAAACCAAAAAACAAAAAACAAAAACAAAAAACAAAAACAAAAACAAAAACAAACAAACAAAAAATACAGTCCACTCCACAAGAAATTGCTTCTCATTCGTTAACAATTCCAATAGTATTCGCAAAGTCACTGGATTTGGATATCAAAAACAAAAACAAAAACAAAAACAAAAACAAAAACAAAAAACAAAAACAAAAACAAAAACAAAAACAAAAAAAACAACAAAAACAAAAAACAAAACAAAAAGCAAAACCAAAAACCAAAAACCAAAAACAAAAAAAACAAAACAAAACCAAAAACCAAAAACAAATACCAAACAACAAACACCCAAAAAACAAAAAACAAGAAATTGCTTCTCATTCGTTAACAATTCCAATAGTATTCGCAAAGTCACTGGATTTGGGTATCAAAAACAAAAACAAAAAACAAAAACAAAAAACAAAAAACAAAAAACAAACAAAAAACAAAAACAATAAAACAAAAACATAAAAACAAAAAACAAAAAATAAAACAAACAAACAAAAAATACAGTTCACTCCACAAGAAATTGCTTCTCATTCGTTAACAATTCCAATAGTATTCGCAAAGTCACTGGATTTGGTATCGATCGCATCTGCATAACACCGATATAAGCACTTCATTTTGGCTGTCTCTCTGTTCTCTGGTTTTCTGTTCTCTGTTTTTTATTCGTCTGTTCTTTGTCCTTTCTTTCTTTTTCGTGTTTTTTTTTTGAGGTTGTTGGGTGTTCTTGGTTTGTTTGTTTGTTTGTTTTTTTCTGTTTTTTGAGTGATTTTTTTCGATTGTTTTTTTTCTTTATGCTTTTTTATTTTTATTCTTTGTTTATTCATCTATTCAAAGAATAAATCCATAAATCCATAAAATAACACACACACGATGATACAACAACAACAACAAAAAACACAAACAAACAAACACACACACAACCAAACCAACAACATCAAAACTGACCCCAAAACATCTCTCCCTGTATAACAAATTTCTATTATCTCTCAAACAGAATATGGGGAAGAAAACAACAACAAACAACAACAAAAAAAAACAAAAAAAAACAAAAAAAAAGAAAAAAGAAAAACAAAAAACAAAAACAAAAAACAAAAAACAAAAACAAAAACAAAAAACAAACAAAAAACAAACAAACAAAAAACAAAAAACAAATAACAAAAAACAAACAAACAAAAATTACAGTCCACTCCACAAGAAACTGCTTCTCATTCGTTAACAATTCCAATAGTATTCGCAAAGTCACTGGATTTGGATATCAAAAAACAAAAAACCAAAAACCAAAAACCAAAAACAAAAAAAACAAAACATAAAAACAAAAAAACAAAAAACAAAAACAAACAAACAAAAAATACAGTCCACTGCTTCTCATTCGTTAACAATTCCAATAGTATTCGCAAAGTCACTGATTTGGGTATCAAAAACAAAAACAAAAAACAAAAACAAAAAACAAAAAACAAACAAAAAACAAAAAACAAACAACAAAAAACAAACACACAAAAAAACAAAAAACAAGAAATTGCTTCTCATTCGTTAACAATTCCAATAGTATTCGCAAAGTCACTGGATTTGGGAATCGATCGCATCTGCATAACACCGATATAAGCACTTCATTTTGGCTGTCTCTCTGTTCTCTGGTTTTCTGTTCTTCTCTGTTTTTTATTCGTCTGTTCTTTGTCCTTTCTTTCTATTTCGTGTTGTTTTTTTGAGGTTGTGGGGTGTTCTTGTTTTGTTTTTTTTGTTTTTTTTTTTCTGTTTTTTGAGTGATTTTTTTTCGATTGTTTTTTTCTCTTTATGCTTTTTTATTTTTATTCTTTGTTTATTTATTTATCTATTTTCTCTCTATCGACCTTTTCGATTTTTTTCTTCTTATGTATTTTCTTTTTATCTTTTTTTCCAATTTTCTTAGCCGTTCTTCCCTCCCTATCGCCACCACCTCTGCTTCCCTCCCTTTCCCTCCACCCTACTTCCTTCCCTCCTTCCCCTTCTACACTGTACCTCTTCTCCTCCCCGCCTGTTCCTCCACCTCCCTCCACCCTTCCACCTTACCCTCCACAGTCAGGATTCGCTCCACTTTCTTCTTTATCTTTCTCTCCTCTTCTTCTTCTCTATCATCTTGTCTTCTTCTCTTCCTTCCCTCTTTCCTCATTTCCATTTTCATCTTCTCTCTCTTCCCCCTCTTCATTATTCCCCGTTTCAACTTTTATCTCTTCCTTGTCAAGTCTTATCCATCCCCCATCTCTTCCTATCCCTATTTTTCCCCTACCCTTTTTCCTCTTCCCTTCCCCCTTCCTCCTGTCTCCCCCACCTCCACCCCATTCCATCCCAATTCCCTCCTCCATAATTCCCCCACCTCCACCCCTTCCCCATATTTCCTCCACTCCCATTCCCTATCTCATATCTCTCCCCACCCCCTCCACCTCCACCCCACCCCCTTTCCTTCTCCCCTCCATCCCCTCCACCCCACCCCACCCCCTTCCCCCCACTTTCCCTCTCCCCCATCCCCCTTCCTCCCCTTCCCCCATCCCCCCCACCACCCTCCCCCTTCCCCCCAACCCCCTTCATCTCCACACCCCACTTCCCATCCACATCCCCCGTCCCATAAATCCCACAGCCAAAAAGGGGGGGGGGGGGTCTTTCCCCCTCACACACACTCACCGGGGGGGGGGGGGGGGAGACGCGCGGGTGTGTATGCACTTAACCGGAGTCCATCTCAGCGCTTCATTTCCATAACAGTCTTTGCGCTTCTCGCTCTTCCCGTTTTATTTTCTCCCTCTTTGGCCGTTTTCCCCGTTTCTGGTCTCGGTTCTTTGCTTCCGTTTTGCTTCTTATTCCCTTGTTCGTGGTCTTGGGCTGTTATTTATTTATTTTTTTTTTGTGTGTGTTTGGTCTTGGGTTGTGATTTATTTATTTATTTTTTTTGAGGAGTTTTGTGTCCTTCTTCTCTTTCTTCTTCTTCTTCTTCGTCTTCTTTTTTCTCTTCTTTCTTTTCTTTTTCTTTTTCTTCTTCTCCCTCTTCTTCTTCGTCACCTTCTTCTTTCTTTTCTTCTTCTTCTTCTTCCTTCTCCTTCTCCTCCTTCTTCTTCTTCCTTCTCCTCCTTCTCCTTACCCTCTCCTTTTTCTCTTCTTCTTTCTCCTCCTTCTCCTTACCTCTACTCCCCTTATTCCTCCCCCCTTCTTCCTCTCCCGTCGTAGAATCAATAAAAAAATAACAAGAAAGAAGGAGATTCTTCCTCTCTCCCTCTTCCCCTCTTTCTTCCCACTTTCTTCCCTCTTCCCACTCCCTTAACCCTCCTTCACCCCCCTTCTTCCTCTCCCATCGTAGAATCAATAAAAAAAGATAACAAGCAAGAAGGAGATTCTTCCTCTCTCCCTCTTCCCCTCTTTCTTCCCTCTTCCCACTCCCTTAACCCTCTCCTTCACCCCCCCCCCTGCACCCCCTCCCCCTCGGCGTCGTCAAATCCTTCGGGATTTGTCCGAATGACGTAATCCTAGGCTGTACTCGAGGATCATTTGCACTTCTGTTATCCTTCGCTTTTCTGTCTTTGTTCTTTTTTCTTTCTTTCTTTCTTCGTCCATTTCTTTTTTTTTCGTTCTTTCTTTTTTTCCTTTCTTCTTTTTTTCTTCTTCTTGGTTATCTTCTTTTTCTTTTCCTTCTTCTCTTCTTCTTTTTCCCTCTGTCTCACTCTCTCCCTCTCTTTATCGCTATCTCTCTCTCTTTTTCTCTTTCCCTTTCTCTTTCTCTTCTCTTTCTTTGTCTTCTCTCTGTCTCTTTCTCTGTTTCTGTCTCTGTCTCTGTCTCTGTCTCTCTCTCTCTCTCTCTCTCTCTCTCTCTTTCTCTGTCTCTGTCTCTCTCCCTCATTTTCTCTCTTTCTCCCTCTTTCTCTCTCTCTCCCTCCCTCTCTCTATCCCTCTTTCTACTCTCTCTCTTCCTCTCCCTCTCCCTCTCTCTCTCTCTCCCTCTTCCTCTCTCTTTCTTTATCTAGCTCTTCTTTCTTTTCTTTCTATATTTCCCCTTTTTCTTCTACTTTCTGTTTCTCTTGTTCTTCTTCCTCTTTTATCTCAAAGCACTTTTCCCCTCCTCCTCATTCTTTACGCCTCTTTCACATATTTGTCCTAATTCTTTCTCATTATTCTTCTATGTTTTGTCTGTCCCCCTTGGTCTCACTTTCATTTATTCCCTTCCTTCATTCTTTCTTTTTCCCTCTGTCTCACTCTCTCTCTCTCTCTCTCTCTCTCTTTCACCTTCACTCTTCTCTCTCTCTTTCTCTCTCTCACCTTCACTCTTCTCTCTCTCTCTCTCTCTATCTATCTATCTATCTATCTCTATCTCTATCTCTATCTCTATCTTTATCTCTATCTCATCTCTCTCTCTCTCTCTCTCTCTCTCTCTCTCTCTCTCTCTCTCTCTCTCTCTCTCTCTCTCCCTCTTTCTCTCTCTATCCCACGTTCTCTCTCTTCCTATATCTAACTCTTTCTTTTTCCTTCTTTCTTTTCTTTCTATATTTTCTATCACATATTTGTCCTATTTCTTTCTCATTATTTTTCTATGTTTTTTTCTTACATTACGTTTCTCCATTTTAAAATTTTCCCTTCGTCTCTTTTATTCTCACTATTCTTATGTCTCTACTTCATTTTATCTTCATCCTTTTTTTTTTCTTTATCTATTTCCCCATCGCACTTTCTTGACCCTTAATTGCTTGTCATTAAGGGTCATTTCAGGTCATCTTAAGCTTTTCTGGAGAAAGGGATTTAGCTTCTTCTGTTTTAAAATCTTTCGTATTATCATTGTACATTTAATCTTATCTTTCTCCTTCTTTGATTTCTTCCTTCTTTCTTTTCATTTTTTAATATTTTTTCTTGCTGTCTCAAGTCATTTAGTTTTATTTTTCTCCTTTGTTTTTCTTCTTTCTTTCTTTTCATTTTGTATATTTTTTATTTCCTGTCATGTCATTTTTTTCATCACTTTTTTCGTATCTAGTCTAAGAATAAGTCACATACAGACATACAATAATTTATTTTCTTGTAAATAACAATTTATCTATAGTTTGTACACACACCTATCTATCGAATAATTTATCCCTTTATTTAAATACGTAATAGAAACACGATAGGAAATAAAAGTAGAAGAAATGTAGCTTTTGACTTACATATGCATTTCTTTCTTGAACTTCCTTACGTAAAACTTCCTCGAAAGGGTTGGCTTGAGGGACGTACCTGAAAGAGAAGAAAACATGATCAGTGAGACAAAGAAGTGGAATGGGGGGGGGGGGGGGGTGTTCTAGTTATGAAATGAATTCGTTTTATCTTTCTGTCTGTCTGTCTGTCTCTGTCTCTACCTCTGTCTCTGTCTCTGTCTCTGTCTCAATTTCTCTCTGTCTCTGTCTCTGTCTCTGTCTGGCTGTCTGTCTCTCTCTCTCTCTCTTTCTCTCTCTCTCTCTTTCTGTTCTTTTGTGTCTTGTCTCTCTGTAATGCTCGTTTTCCATTGGTCTCTCTTACTTCCTAGACACACATCTATTTATCTATCTATCTATATCTATACATTGATAAATAGATAGATTTAGCTATAGATATACGCACATTTTCACACACACACACATACCCACATGCATGTATGGAAGAGGAACCTCCGCTGCACAAAGAATTTAGTGAAACCTGAGACAAGTCCCGAAATCCAGGAGGCTTTTGGGAGGATTTGAGACCCTTGTCTTGTCAATAAATCTAGTTTGTGTATTTTTACCGTAATATCAACGCAGGATAGTGTTTTGCCATCTGTAAGTAAATATATATGTATATGTATACACACACATACACATACACAGACACGCACACACACAGACACACACGCACACACACACACACACACACACACACACACACACACACACACACATATATATATATATATATATATACATATATATATATATATATATATATATATATATATATATATATATATATATATATATATATATACATACATACATACATATGCATATACATACATGCATATGTGTATGGATGTATCTGTATGTGACAAAACACAACACCGTGTTGATGCTACTGAAGGATGTATAAAACCAGATGTATTGAAAAGTGAAATCCTGGATTTCTTATGAAGAGGAAAGGAGAAAAGGGAGTAAAAGAGGGAGACAAGAAGAAGTAACACGAAAGGCAGGAGAAAAGAGGTTTCCAAGAGGATTCGAAACGGTCTTCTTACTTTCCAAAAAATGTATTTTGTTTGCGGTGTTTTTTCTAGCCTATATGATCATTCCTCCATCTATCTATTCATCTCTCTCCTTTCCTTCTTTTCTCTTACCTCCTTTCGCTCTTTTTCTCTCCTAAAAATGAGGCCAAATATCTTTCCCGCCATTACCCTCGAAGTGCCCTGACGTCGCTGATTGGTCGAGAGATATCAGACCCGGCGGCTTGAGTGACCAATCAGCGGGCGTTATCTCTCCGTTTTCTTTGATTCCCAAATGGTTTAAGGATGACCATTAAACGCCTTGGTTTTGCTACACCTGAGAGGCTGAGAGGACAGTTTTCTTTATTCGTGTAACTCAAATGGGAAAAGAAAAAGTAAAGAATAAGTAAATAAAAGAAAAGGAATTAATAAAAAAGAAGCAATCACATTTTTTTTCAACTATATTCAGATATTTACATAGGTATACACTCATAGATACGCATGTAGGCATACACATACATACAAATACTCATATAGGTATACGAATTATATACGCTTATACATTCATGTCGTCTGTACCCAAACACACATTAAAGCAGCAAAAAAAAGAAAAAAAGAAAAAAAAAAAAAATAATAAACGAGAAAAAGAAAACATATGAATAAAGGTATATATAACATATTCAACCACATCTTTTATATCAGTGTCATATATCTATACATCCAGCAATAAACACACGTAATCGCTCCATATTTTTCTCCATAAATGTAAATAGGAAGACGAGAGAGCGAATTATATACATATACTTACGCACACACACACAGATATCTCTCTCTCTATCTATCTATCATTCTATATATATGCATACATATATACTTACATACATACATACACACATACAACATGCACACAGTAGATAGGTAAACAAATAGATAGATATAAATATGATTATGAATAGATAGATAGATAGGTAGATAGATTGATAGATAACTAAACGCATACATATATGTACACATGCATGCTTACGTACACATACATAGATGAATAGTTGTATTGATAGATATAACAGATGCATAAATATATAAACAGGCAGCTAGATAAATAGATATTCATTTAACTATAAAGATAAACAGGTAAAGTAAAAGACAATTATCAGATAAACAAATAAACATCTTCATAAAAATCCTGACAAACTGTCAGACAACAAAAATAAAGATTTTTTTTTAATCAGTAAAGTGACAAACATAAAATAAAATGTCAAAATTGCGTTCAAATAAACAACATCATAAACAAACCAAACAAAAAACACGAAAACCAAAATCCAAAAATGACCGCGGGAAAAATAAGAGGTGTTTTTATTTTTTTTTAGAAGTCTGGCCAATGAGAGATGAAAGCCGTAACAAATAGCCCGCGTATCTAGCTCGCCGGTGACAAATTGTTGGAACACTCGATGAGGTGATGTATCTACGGGAAGAAAAAAAAAGAGAGAGAGAAAAAAATATGAATGAGAAGAGGAAGGGAAGGAGAGAGGGAGAGGGGGAGGGAAGGGAGGAGAGGGGGGGGGAGAAGGAGGAGAGAGAAGGAGATGGAAGGGGAGGAGATAGAGAGAGGGAAAGAGGGATGGAGGAAAGGGCGGGGATAGAAGGGCAGGAGACAGAAGAGGGAAAGAGGGGTGGAGAGGGAGGGGGATGAAGGGAGGAGAGAGAAGGAAGAGGAGTGGAAGAAAGGAGGGGAATATAAGGGAGGATAGAGAGAGGGAAAGAGGGGTGGAAGAAAGGAGGGGATAGCGGAGGAGAGAGAGAGAGAGAGGTGGAGGAAAGGAGGAGACAGAAGGGAAGAGGGGAGAAAAATGATGGAGAAGTCAATAAAAAGAGGGAAAAAGACGGGAATAAAGTCGAAAAAGTGTTCGGTCTCTTCCTTCGGTCTTCGGTCATCCGAGAGAAGAGCGTCAGGGGTGGGGGTGGGGGGGGGGAGGTGGAAGAGGAAGTAGAAGTAGTACTATAGCAGTAGCAGTAAAAGCAGAAGGAGCTTTAAGAAAGGATAGAAGAAGGTAGAGGAAAAATGGTCAGATTGGGAGGAAACCACTCACAAACACCCATATACATATATACATGTATATATATATATGTATATATATATATATATATATATATATATATATATATATATATATATATATATGTATATGTATATATGTATATATATATATATATATATATATATATATATTTGTATATATATATATATATATATATATATATATATATATATATATATATATATATATATGTATACATATATATACATATATATATATATATATATATATAGATATATATATATATATATATATATATATATATATATATATATATATATATATATATATATATACATATATATACATATATATATATATATATATATATATATATATATATATATATATATATATATATATATATATATATATATATATGCACACACACACACACACACACACACACACACACACACACACACACACACACACACACACACACACACACACACACACACACACACACACACACACACACACATATATATATATGTATATATATTGACACACATACGTACAGAGTAATAGGAATATAAACAGACAAACAGACCGATAAACAGATGCAAGAGAAAGAATAAAACACAGCCAAGCAAAGCAATCTAGAGAAAGATAGACCGATAAGCAGACACGCAGAGAGCCAAGGGGCGGCAGGTGTCGAGCCACAGATGACACAGGGCCACACAGGACAAGAGGGGAAGTGGTGGGGGAGGGGGTGAAGTGGGGGTGGGGGTGGCACTGGACAAAGGCCAAAACAGAGATTGAATTTGGGAGGACTCGCGAGAGGTCCGAGACGGGGGGGGGGGGGGGAGACTCTTGCTTCACTCCCCCCCTATTCGCCTCAATTTTGTTTGTCTCCCTCCCCTATCTCGTTTTCTTGTCTCTCTCTTCTTTCTCTCTCTCTTGCTTCTCCTTCCTCTCTCTCTCTTTTGCCTTCCTGCTCTCCCCTTCTCTCTCTCTCTGTCTTTTTCTTCCCTCCCCTCTCTCCCTCTCTTGCCTCCTTCCCCTCCTTCTCTTCCTTTCCCTTCCCCTTCTTCACTTCCTCTGTTTCCCTTATTTACTTCTCTTTCCGGTTTCTCCTCCTTTCCTTCTCTATTCTCGTGTCTCTCCCTCGTCTCCCTTCCTTCCCCTTCTTACTTTTCTAATCATTCTTTCCTCTCACTACTCGCTTTCTTTCCTTCTCTCTCTTCCTCTCTCTCCTCCTTCCTTCTTGCCTTCCTCCCCTTCCTCTTTTCACTTCTCATGTCTCTTATCATCATCATTATTATTAACGTTATCATTACTGCTATTATTATCATTATCATCATTATCCTCCTCCTCCTCCTCCTCATTACTATTGTTGTTATTACGGTTATTGTTGTTATTATCATTATCATTATCAACAGGAATTTTGTAATATTTTTAGACCAATATTCAGTCATATCTTATGTCAACAGAAAAAAAATAGAATGACAGCAGTAATATTAAATAAACATCAGAAATTGTATGTGATTTGTAAAATTGTAACATATAGAATTAAGAAATAGAGTAAATAAATTCATAAACTGAAAAAAATAGAAAAAAAAATAGAAAAAAAAACACTTTCGAACGCTGAAATTTGTATCGGAATTCGTTGTGGTATGAAATTATTTGAAAATTATTGAAGATTTAACGGTTAACGGGTTTGAAATTTTGAACTTAACGTCATCAGGTTCTAGGACGAAGAAAATGGTTTAAGATTTAGGCGATAAGGAAGACATGGTGAAGAAAATAAGGAAGAGGTGGTGGAGGAAGAGGAGGTGGTGGAGGATAATAATAATAATAATAAGGAGTAGGAGGAGGAGGAGGAGGAGGAAGAGAAAGAGGAAGAGGGAGAGGAAGAAGAAGAGAAGGAGGAGGAGGAAGAGGAATACGAGGAAGCGAAGGAAGCGGAGGAAGAGGAGGAAGAATAAGAATAAGAGAAAGAGGAAGGGAACAAGGAGGAAGAGAAGGTGGAGAAAAAAAAAAACAGCAAATACCACGTGACGAAACCCACCTCACAACCCCCTCCCCCTCCAAAAAAAAAAAACACAAAACACAAACTTACTTCCCCCCCCCTTTCAAAAGGTACAAATAAGGCTCATTTCCCGCTTCCTCTCCCTCCCGCGATGGACCATACGAGCATCCTACCACCCCACCCTTCCCCTCACCCCCTCCCTCCCTGCCCTCCCCCCCTCAAA
>NC_091568.1:7858716-7863716 GCF_042767895.1 Penaeus vannamei
GAATTGCAGGCAGATGCGCGTCTTTTCTCAGAATAATAACATTTCCTACAAATATATTCATGGAGGTCAGCTTATCGGGTAGGGGATGGTGGGGGGGGGGGGAGGAGGGAAGGGGGGAGGGGGGAGGAAGAAGGGAGGGAGAGGGAAGAAGTGGGAGGGGGGGTAAGAGAGAGAGGGAAGGATCCAGCATCTTTCAGCATCTCCATTGCGGGGTGGGAGGGATGGGGGGGTGGGGAATAGAAGGTGGAGGTCTGGGAGAGGGGGGAGAGTGGTAATATATGTATATATTTTTCTATGATTTTTAAAATTATTTTCATTATTTTTTCCCTTTTCTTTCTTTCTCTCCCTCGGTTCCTCATACTTTTTGTACGTTCTGTTTATCTTTTTCTTTACATTTTTTTTTTGAGGATTTTTTTCTTTTTATTTTGAATTCAGATCTGTCTCTATCTCTTTTTATCTATTCAATTGCTTTTATATTTTACCAGAATATATTATATATTTTTATATTTTACCAGAATATATGAGAAAGATAGATAAACACACACACATATATATACACCCCCATCACTACCTAACCACCACCCTCCCTTCCTCCCTCCCTCCCTCCCTCCCCACCTCCCTCTCCCCTCCCTCCCTCTCCACTCCCTCTCCACTCCCTCCCTCCCTCCTCCCTTCCTCCCTCCCTCCCTCCCTCCCCCTCTCCTCCCTCCCTCTCCCCCTCCTCTCCTCCTCCCTCCTCTCTCAACCCCCAGTCCAACCTGTGAATCCCCTCAACCACTCAACCTTATAACCCCACTTTCATCCCCCCACCCCACCCTCCACCCCCCCACTAATCACCCAGTCTCGACGAAAGAACATTCTGCAGAAATTCCTTCCGGCAGACTCCCTCCCCCCCTCCCCCCCCCCCGGTTCCCCCTCGGCTCGAGACTTCATGAAGTATGCTCCAGATTGACGTCGGTATGCAATGGGGGGGGGGGGGGAGGGGGCATTCCAATAAGCACTGCAACCCACGTGACTGATTATGCAACGATAATAAAAAGGAAACGAAGAAGAGATGGTTGAGGATGAGTGGGTGAGGAGGGGTGAGGTGGGAGGAGGAGGAGGAGGAGGAGGAGGAGGAGGAGGAGGAGGAGGTGGAGGAGGAGGAGGAGGAGGAGGAGTGGAGGAGGAGGGAGCTTTGGAGGAGCGAGCGAGCGCAGGCAGGGAGGAGGAGGGAAGGATGTGGAGGAGGAGGGAGGAGGCGGAGGAAGGAGTGGAGGAGGAGAAGGGAGGAGGAGGAGGGAGAACGATGGGAGAGTGTGGAGGAACAGGAGGCGGGAAGAGGAGGGAGGAAGAGGAAGAAAGGGGGTGTGGGGGGAGGACTCGGAGGGAGAGGAGGAGGAAGAATAAAGAAGGGAGAGGAGGAGGGAGAGGAGTAAAAAGTGAAGGAAAGGGTATGAAGGAGGAATTAAGGCGAGAGAGGAAGAGGAGGAGAAGTTATGGTAAAGCAGGAGGAAGAAGAAGATGAGAAAGACGAGACGGAGAACGAGGAAGAGCGACAAAAAGAAAAGGCAACTGAAGAAGGCAACAGAAAAAAACAGGAATAAGAAAGGAAGAAAAGAATAAAAGAAAAAAGAAATAAAAATAAGAAAGAGAAGGAGGAGAGAGAGAGAGAGAGAGAGAGAGAGAGAGAGAGAGAGAGAGAGAGAGAGAGAGAGAGAGAGAGAGAGACGGAGAGAGGATAGAGAGAGAGAGACAGAGAGAGAGAGAGAGAGAGAGAGAGAGAGAGAGAGAGAGAGAGAGAGAGAGAGAGAAACACGATGCTTATGATCAAGAAGCATTCACAACTTCATTTCACTTAATCGAAAACTTCATCATCTTAAACATATTCATCTTTTTTATCTCTCCTCTTCATCTCTCTTGCCTCCTTTCTATCCTCAAACCTTCACATTATCTTCCTTAATCTCTTCCTTACACTTCACACCCTTCTCCCTTACTTGAACTCCCTCATCCCCCTCCTTTAACCCAACACCTCCCCCTACTTTAACTCCTCCCCCTATATTAAGCCCCTCCCCCCTTTATTAAGCCCCTCCCCTTTAATTTAGCCCCTCCCCCTATTCCAAGCCCTCCCCGATATTAAGTCCCCATCCCCCTACTTTAACCCCTCCCCTCTTATACTAAGCACCTCCCACCTGCTTTAATCTCTCCCCCTATATTAAAATCCCACCCCTCTATTTTAAGCCCCTCCCCCCTATATTTAAAAAACCTCCCCCTACATCAAGCTCCTATCCTTGTATCAACCTCTCTTCCACCTATTTCAGCCCCTAACTCTACCTCAACTCCTCTACCCTCAATTCCTCAACCCCTCTATCCACTCCCCCTTAACTCCCAAATCCTACCTCTTCTCTCCTCAATCTTTTCCCTCTTTCCTTCTCCTCCACCAGCCCTCCCCCTCCCTACCTCAGCCTCCCCTCTATCCCTCTCCTCCTACCTTCCCCTCTATATCCTCTCTTCTACCCCTCTCCCCCTCATCCACAACCCCCATCACCCCTCCCCCCTCTATCCTCCTCCCCTACCACAACTCCCCATCCCTCCCCCTACCCAACCCCTTTCCCACGCACCACCCTCCTACCCTCAACCCCGCTCCACCCCTACCTCAACCCCCATCCCCTACCTTTTCCCCATCCTCCAACCCTCCCCCATCCCCCCTGCCTATCCTTCCCTCCCTACCTTTTTTCCATCCCATCCCCCCTCCTACCTCCTCCCTCCCTCCCCTCCTCCCACCATCTGCAGTCAATCTGATCCCAAGCCCACATGAACCGGCGTCCCAACATAACATCTGTTTACTACCGCGGACTCCATAATTGGCCGTAAAATCTTCGCCGGCGAGGTCGATCAAGGATTCATGTTGACGGAAAAATCAACATGGTGTGCTGATGGATATGAGTTGCTTATTTTCATTTTTAAAATATTTTTTTATGAGATTTGTTTATGTATATATAAATATATATATATATATATATATATATATATATATATATATATATATATATATATATATATATATATATTCACACACACATATATATATATATATGAATGTATGTAAGTATATATATATATATATATATATATATATATATATATATATATATATATATATACATACACACACAATCATACACACACACACACACACACACACACACACACACACACACACACACACACACACACACATATATATATATATATATATATATATGAATGTATGTAAGTATATATATATATACATACATCTCAAACTCTCTCTCTCTCTATCTATCTATCTATCTCTATCTCACACACACACACTCTCTCTCTGTCTATCACTCTATCTATCTATCTGTCTACCAAGCAATCGAATAATCAAATTATCTAATCACCTCTCGAACTTCTTGGGGGGGGGGGGGTGGCAAAGAAACAAAATAAATAAATAGATAAATAAAAATAACCGTTCGATGACAAAAAAGAAGAAGGAAGAGAGAAAGCAAGAAGGAAAAGAAAGAAAACAAGAAAGAAAGAAAGAAAATAAGAAATTAGGAAAGATAGAAAATAAGACATAGAAAATGAGAAATGAGAAAAGAACGAAGGAAAGAAAAAAGAAAGAAAGAAAAAAGAATAAAGGAAAGAGATAAAGAAAAGAAAAGAAGAAAGGAAAAAGAAAAGAAAAGAAAGGAAAAAGAAAACAAAATGAAAGAAAGAAAAATGAAAAACAAGAATAAAAACACATGAAAGAACAAAAGAAAACAAAAAGAAAGAAAGAAAAGAAAACAAAACAAAAAGAGAGAAAAGAAAACAAACAAAAAAACAAGAAAGAAAAAACAACAACAACAACAAAACAGGCAACCGCCCTGACCTCCTTGGCGCGACCGCCCCGGAGCGCCCAGCCCCCCCCCCCAAGGTCAT
This sequence comes from Penaeus vannamei, assembly GCF_042767895.1. Classification (NCBI taxonomy): domain Eukaryota; kingdom Metazoa; phylum Arthropoda; class Malacostraca; order Decapoda; family Penaeidae; genus Penaeus; species Penaeus vannamei. The sequence continues at coordinate 7,862,644 of NC_091568.1, forward strand.
TCCAGGGCACATCCTCGGCCCTAATCTCGTCTATATTTCTCACTCTTCTACGCGCTCGTAGGGTGTATGTAGACGCTTGGACACACTTATACGCACAGATGTGTGTGTGTGTGTGTGGGGGTGGGGGGTGGGGGTGTGTGGGGGTTGTGTGTGTGTGGGGGGGGTAAGAGGGGGGTTGTGGGGGCTGTGTGGGTGTGGGCGTGGGTGGGTGTGTGTGTGTATGTGTGTGTGTGTGTGTGTGTAATAATAATGATAATAAAGAGTTTATTAAGTAAAGTTTTAGTTACAAAGGTAAAGTTGTTACTTTACAAAGTTATCATTTAAGTGTCTAATACAATAGGGAACAATAGACATATAATATCTGGATGTATGACACTTTGGTTCACATAATTCATTGTTAACATCCTCACGAAGCAGGTCTGCTTGATTGACGCAAGTCGGGAAGCAGGTGTCGATGGTTCGGAGATGGGTAGATGTTGTGAGCGAAATTTTCTGTTAAGGATTTCTCTCCTGGTCTTCTAGGAGGGGAATCTGCAGTTGGTTTAGCGCATCTGTGTATGTGGTGTAGTTTCACCCGAGAATGATACGTAATGCTCTTTTCTGGTCTTTCCAATTTTATTTTTTCGAAGTTGGCAATGGACGAATGCCAGACTGGTGCTGCATATTCGCAAATTGGTCGAAGGAAAGTCGACCATATGCGGAGGAGGGATGCATCGAAAGATTTCAATTTAGTTAACATAAAAAAAAACTTTCTTCCGCACTTTGAAATCAGTTTCTTGGCGTTGGCGAACCACCTTAGATCGTCACTGATAACTATTCCCAATAAATTCACCTCTTTGACCCGAGTTCAGAGTTCGCCTATTTTCAGAGTACTACCACAGTCGGCTAATTTGTTATCTCTAAATCTAGTTTCTGTGCAAATTTTGGTGTTGACAGACATTTTGTTAGATGAAGCCGTCTCTGACACTTGTTTGAGGGCGTCTTGTAATATGGTGCCTTGCCCTGGTTGGTGTGCAAGTGCTAGTGTCATGTCGTCCAGATATTTGTAGATCTTCACGTGCGGAATTTTCTCC
>NC_091568.1:7871216-7873716 GCF_042767895.1 Penaeus vannamei
CTATCTCTCTCGTTATCTATCTGCATCATCCCCTTCCTCTCTTTCCATATCATATATCTCTCGCATTATCTATCGACGCTTTCCCCTCCTTATCTATATCATCTATCTCTCTCGTTATCTATCGGCGCCACCTTGTCCTCCATATATCTTTGTATCACCCCCCTCACACTTTCTACATCATCATCTCATTCCAATCTATCTGTATCACCCCCTCCTCTCTATCTTCATCATCTATATCTCTCGTTATCTATCTGTATCATCCCCCTCCTCTCTTTCTATATCATCTATCTCTCGCATTATCTATCGACGCATTCCCCTCCTCTCTATCTATATCATCTATCTCTCTCTTATCTATCTGTATCACCCCCCTTCTCTCTATCTTCATCATCTATCTCTCATGTTATCTATCGACGCCACCTCGTCCTCCATATATCAATCTGCTATATCATTTTCTCCTATTATCTATCGACGCATCCCTCTCCTCTTTATCTATATCATCTATTTATCTCGTTATCTATCTGTATCACCCCCTCCTCAATACCTATCGACGCATTCCCTTCCTCTCTATCAACATCATCTATCTCTCTCGTTATCTATCTATATCACCCCCTTCTCTCTATCTTCATCATCTATCTCTCTCGTTATCTATCGGCGCCACCTCGTCCTCCATATATCTATCCCACTCGAAGGCCCGCCACGAACAAGGTCCTCAGTCCCGGAGTACAAAGACTCGGGTGTTAATTATGGCCTCGTAGATCCGACGAGGAAACCCACTTCGAGTCCCACTTCGGCTTCGAGAAACTTGAAGGGATTTTGAGGTCGAGGATTTCGGACGGAGTGAGAGGGCGGGTCGGGGTGGGGAGGGGTGGGGGTGGGGGTGTCGGTGTTTCGGATGAGGGGAGAAGGGTGGTGGTGGTGGGATCAGGGAGATGGATGGTGGAAGAAGTTGGGTTGAGGGTGATGGTGGGGGAGGTTTGAGGGGGGAGGAGGTTAGTGTTGGGAGAGGTTGAGGGGAGGGAGGGAGGTTGGGAGAGAGGTTGCAGGGGAGGGAGAGGTTGAGGGGGAGGGGGAGCGAGGAGGTTGGGGTGAAGTTGGGGATTCGGTGGAGGGGGTAGGGGTGAAATTGACGATTCGGACGATGGGGGAAGTCGAGGTTGGGGATTCAGACGAGGTGGGGTGGGATGGGGTAGGGGTGAAGTTGGGGGATTCGGACGATGGGGGAAGTCGAAGCTGAGGATTCAGACGAGGTGGGGGTGGGATGGGGTAGGGTGGTTGGGGATTCTGGACGATGGGGGGAAGTCGAAGCTGAGGATTCAGACGAGGTGGGGTGATGGGGCAGGTGTGAAGTCTATGATGAAGTTTCGGACGTGATGGGGGAAGTCGAAGCTGAGGATTCAGACGAGGGGGGCGGGATGGGGGTAGGGGTGAAGTTGGGGATTCGGACGATGGGGAAGTCGAAGCGATTCAGACGAGGTAGGGGTGGGGATGGGGGGGGGGGGAAGGGGGTGAAATTGAAGATTCGGATACGGGGGGAGAGTCGAAGTTGAGGATTCGGATGAGGGGGTGTGAGTCGTTGACGATGATTCGGAATCGGATGAAGCGGAGGTTCAAGTGAAGAATTCGGACGATTCGAACACGAAACGGATGATTCGGACAAAGAAAGTGGATGAGATTGCGTGAACTTTTTAAGAGTAAGATTGTTGATTAGTTCTATGTCCGTCTCGTCTTATCTATGTTAGTGGGGTGGGGATGGGGTAGGGGTGAAGTTGGGGATTCGGACGATGGGGGAAGTCGAAGTTGAGGATTCAGACGGTGGGGGTGGGGACGGTGGCGGGTGAAGTTGGGGATTCGACGATGGGGGGAAGCCGAAGCTGAGGATTCAGACGAGGTGGGGGTGGGATGGGTAGGGGTGTTGGGGATTCGGACGATGGGGGAAGTCGAAGCTGAGGATTCAGACGAGGTGGGGTGGGATGGGGTAGGGGTGAAGTTGGGGATTCGGACGATGGGGGGAAGTCGAAGCTGAGGATTCAGACGAGGTGGGGGTGGGATGGGGTAGGGGTGAAGTTGGGGATTCGGACGATGGGGGAAGTCGAAGCTGAGGATTCGGATGAGGTGGAAGTCTATGATGAAGTTTCGGACGATAGGGGGGAAAGGTGACATTGAAGATTCGGATACGGGGGGAGAGTCGAAGTTGAGGATTCGGATGAGGGGGTGTGAGTCGATGACGATGATTCGGAATCGGATGAAGCGGAGGTTATTATTATTATTACTATTATTATTATTATTATTATCATTATTACTATTATCATTATCATTATTATTATCATTGTTATTATTATTATTATTATTATTATTATTATTATTATTATCATTATCATGATTATTATTATTATTATTGTTGTTTTTGTTGTTGTTGTTATTGTTTTTTAACTCTATATTTCCCTTCACCCCCTCTTCTCTCCCTCTTTTTTTTAACTCTTTGCTTCCCACTTTCTTTTTT
>NC_091568.1:7888716-7896216 GCF_042767895.1 Penaeus vannamei
GAGGGGGGGTGTATAAGGGGTGGGGAGAGGAAGGAATTAATGAGTAGGTAATTAAGAGACGTTTGGGTAGGTTGGGAGAAGGAAAAGGTATAGAGGAGGAAAGAGGATAACAGGGGAAGAGAAGGAGGAAAAGGAGATGAAGAAAAAGAGTAAAGAGAGAGGGAAAGAGGATAGAAGAAGAAGGAGGAGTGATAGGGAGATAAAGGGTAGTAAATGACAAGAAAAAACAAAAAACAAAAAACAAACAAACAAACAAATACAAGAAACTATGAAATGGAGAGGGGAGGGAGGGCTGGCATGGGAAAGACAGGAGGAGGAACGAAAAAAGATAATAAAGTGGGGGAAAAGACAGGGAGGAGAAGTAAATCATGGAAACGATAAAGAGACGCATAGGGAAGGGAATTAAGAAGGGGGGGGATAAAAGTAGGAAAAAGAGAAAGAGAGGAAAATAAGAGAGCGAAAGAACATGGAAATAGTAATTAACATGAGGAGGCAGAAGGGGGGTAAAAGGAGAGGAGGTAGGAAGTAGAAAAAGAAGAGGAAATGGGAGAGGGAAGACGAGGAAATGGAAGCGTAATCAGCAAAGAGAATGATAGTCGGTAAAGGAAAAGGGAGATAAAAAGTAGGGGCGAGAGGAGAGGGAAGAGGTGGAAAAATGATAACGATAAAGATATAGGGATTGATAACATGTTAAGAGAGAACGATGATAATCTTTACAAAGGTTGTTGATAAGAGAAAGAAAGAGAGAGAGAGAGAGAGAGAGAGAGAGAGAGAGAGAGAGAGAAAGAGAGAGAGAGAGAGAGAGAGAGAGAGAGAGAGATAGAGAGAGAGAGAGAGAGAGAGAGAGAGAGAGAGAGAGAGAGAGAGAGAGAGAGAGAGAGAGAGAGAGAGAGAGAGAGAGAGAGAGAGACAGACAGACAGACAGACAGACAGACAAACAATCAGAAAGCCACACAAACAAATAGAGAGAGGAGAAGCAGATAAAGGAAACTGAAAAAAGAGAAGGAGAACAAAGAAGAAAGAAAACATAAACCAAAATACCTTTAAAAAAAGTTGTCGAAATCTCCGACAGCCGAAAAACGGATACACAACCCCGATTTAGCAACACTTCCTGATTTCCCGCCCGGTTTCAAATCCCTGTTTTCCTGTCCGAAACTTATCCTTTGTCAGTCGAATATACACCAAACGGCAAACATATAACCAAGTTAACGAACATTGTAGGAATTGTATCTAATTAGTAAAGGGATTAAATGGAAATGGAATTGTTATTTCAGGGATCTGTTCTCTGTCTCTTCGTCACTCTCGTTTTCTTTATCAGTCTGTAAAGAAAACGGGATTCTGGAATCTAACTGCATGTTAAGCAAAACTATTTTATTTTGGTGACGTGAAGTATATGGGAAATGTGTGTTTTGTGTGTGTGTTATGGTGATTGTAGTAATGAAAAAATATCAATATAATTTTCTTCTTGACAGAGAGAGAGAGAGAGAGAGAGAGAGAGAGAGAGAGAGAGAGAGAGAGAGAGAGAGAGAGAGAGAGAGAGAGAGAGAGAGAGAGAGAGAGAGAGAAACGAAAGAGAGAAAGAAGGAATGAAAACGAGAGAGAAAACGAAAACGAAAGAGAGAGGGAGCGAAAACGAGAGAGAAAGAGAAAGAGACAAAAAAACGAAAGAGAGAGAGAACGAAAACGAGAGAGAAAACGAAAACGAAAGAAAGAAAGAGAGAGAGAACGAAAACGAAAGAGAGAGAACGAAAACGAAAGAGAGAGAAAAACAAAACGAAAACGAGAGAGAGAGAGATAGAGAGAGAGAACGAAAACGAGAGAGAGAGAGAGAGAGAGAGAGAGGGCGAGAGGCGTCGATTCATCAGGAGACCTCACCATTAGTCTTGTGTTTTCGAAGCCCGATTTTTCATATCCATCGACAAAACAAAGCTTTTCCTTTCCTGTCTCGCGCGCAATTCAGCGGGGAGTGACACGGGGGAATAGGTGGGTGAGGTGGGTGAGGTGGGGGAGGGGGAGGGGGGACTTTGGGGGACTTGGGGGGGGGGGACTTGATCAACGGGGAGGGGTTTCTGGGACGAAGGTGGGGGGTTAGTGGGAAGGGGGAGGGGTTAGTGGTATGGAGGGTTCTGGGACAAGGGGAGGAGGGTTTCCTGAAGACGAAGGGAGGGGTTAGTGGGAAGGGGGAGGGGTTAGTGGTATGGGGGGGTTCTGGGACAAGGGGAGGGGTTTTCTGAGACGAAGGGGAGGGGTTAGTGGGAAGGGAGGGGTTAGTGGTATGGGGGTGGTATGGTTCTGGGACAAGGGGAGGGGGTTTCTGAGGACGAAGGGAGGGGTTAGTGGGAAGGGGGGAGGGAGTTCGTGGTATGGGGGGTTCTGGGACAAGGGAGGAGGGTTTCTGAGGACGAAGAGGGGAGGGGTTAGTGGGAAGGGGGAGGGGTTAGTGGTATGGGGGGTTCTGGGGACAAGGGGAGGGAGTTTCTGAGGACGAAGGGGAGGGGTTAGTGGGAAGGAGGGAGGGGTTAAGTGGTATGGGGGGGGGGTTCTGGGACAAGGGGAGGGGTTGAGTGGGAAGGGGAGGGGTTTCTGGGACAAGGGAAGGGGTTAGGTGGGAAGGGGGAGGGGTTCTGGGGATAAGGGGAGGGGATTTAGTGGTGCATTGGGGGAGGGGTTGTACTGGCCGACGAAGGGGAGGAGTTACTGGTATAAGGGAAGGGTTTCTGGGACAAGGGGAGGGGTTACTTGGACAGAGGGAGGGGTTAGTGGTATTGGGGGAGGGGTTACTGGGATAAGGGGAGGGGATAGTGGTAAGGGGGGAGGGGTTACTTGGACAGAGGGAGGGGTTAGTAGTATGGGGGGATGGGTTACTTGGAGGGGTTGTTGAAAAGGGGGAAGGAGTTAACCTCCCTTTTTCCCCTCACATTTATCACATCTTTTCCCCCTTTCCTTCTTCTAAACTTCCCAATCCACCTCCCTTTTCCCCTCACATTTATCGCATATTTCCCCCTTCCCCTTTCCCTCTTCTAGATTTCCCAATCCACCTCCCTTTTTCCCCTCACATTTATCGCATATTTCCCCCCCTTTCTCCTCTTCTAGATTTCCCAATCCACCTTCCCTTTCCCCTCACATTTATCGCATATCCCCTCCCTTCCCCTTTCCACTCTTCTAGCTTTCCCAATCCACCTCTCTTTTTCCCCTCACATTTATCGCATAATCTCCTTCCCCTTTCCCTCTTCCCAACTTTCCCCAATCCACCTCCCTTTTTTCCCCCCTCACATTTATCGCATATCTCCCCCCCCCCCCATTTCCCCCTCTTCTAGATTTCCCAAATCCACCTTCTTTTTTCCCCTCACATTTATCACATATTTCCCCCCTTTCCCCTTTTCTAAGCTTTCCCAATCCACCTTCCTTTTCCCCCTCATCTTATTCATCGCGTATATTTCCCCCTCTTCTAGACTTCCCAATCCACTCTCCATTTTCTCCCCTCACATTTATCGCATATTCCCCCTTCCCCTTTCCCTCTCTTCCAACTTTCCCAATCCACCTCCCTTTTTCCCTCACATTTATCACATCTTTTCCCCCATTTCCCACTCTTCTAGATTTCCCAATCTACCTCCCTTTTTCCCACCTCACCATTTATCGCATATTTTCCCCTTTCCCTCTTCCTAGATTTCCCAATCCACCTCCCCTTTGTCCCCTCACATTTATCACCATATTCCCCCTTCCCTTTCTTTCCCCTCTTCCTAGACTTCCCCAATCCACCTCCCTTTTTTCCCCCCTCACACTTATCGCATATTCCCCCTTCCCCTTTCCCTCTTCAAGATTTCCACAATCCACCTCCTCCCTTTTCCCCCACATTTATCACATATTTCCCCCCCATTTCCCCTCTTCTAGCTTTCCCCAATCCACCTCCCATTTTCCCACTCATATTTATCACATATTCCCCCTTCCCCTCTCCCTCTTCCAACTTTCCCAATCCACCTCCCTTTTCCCCTCACATTTTATCGCATATTTCCCCCCTTCCCCTTTCCCTCTTCTAGATTTCCCCAATCCACCTCCTCCCTGTTTTCCCCCTCACATTTATCACATATTCCCCCTTCCCCTTTCCCTCTTCCAACTTTCCCAATCCACCTCCCATTTTCCCCTCACATTTATCGCATATTTCCCCCCTTCCCCTTTCCCTCTTCTAGCTTTCCCAATCCACCTCCCTTTTTCCTCACATTTATCGCATATTTCCCCTTCCCCTTTCCCTCTTCTAGCTTTCCCAATCCACCTCCCTTTTTCCACTCACATTTATCACATATTTCCCCCCTTTCCCCTCTTCTAGATTTCCCAATCCACCTCCCTTTTTCCCCTCACATTTAACACATATTTCCCCCATTTCCCCTCTTCTAAATTTCCCAATCCACCTCCCTTTTTCCCCTCACATTTATCGCATATTTTCCCCCCTTTCCTCTCTTCTAGATTTCCTCAGTTTCCCCTCACGCACGCGAAGCCGAGGGGACGTCACGCTGAAGGTAATCCTAGGTAATCCTCGGTTTACTGGTCGACAGCGATTAGTTAATCCGCCAAATCTGCTTCGAGGGAGAGAAGGATAGAGAGAGGGAGAGGGGGAGGGAGAGAGGGAGAGGGAGAGGGGGAGGGAGAGAGGGAGGGGAAGAAGGGAGGGGGAGGGGGAAAGAAGAGGAGGAGGTGGGGGAAAGAGGAGGAGGGAGAAGAAGGGAGGGGGAGGGGGAGGGAGAGGAAGGTTGGAGAGAGGAGAGGAGAAGGGGAGGGAGAGAGGGGAGAGGGGAGGGGGAGGGAGGGAGAGAAGGGGGGAGGAGGAGGAGGAATGGAGGAGGATAGGAAGAAGGGAGGGGAAGGGGAGAGAGAGGAGGGGAAAGAGGAGGAGGAAGTGGAGGGAAGAGGAGGAGGGGAGAGAGGAAGGGAGAGGGAGAGGGAGGGAAAGAGGGAGGGAGAGAAGGGGGGATAGGAGGAGGAGGAGAAGACGAGTAGACGATTACGAAAGGTAGAAAAAGACACGGGGAATTGAAAGGTGACAGATTCTCTCTTTCTCTCTCTCTCTCTCACTTCCTTATTCTCCCACCTTTCCCTCCTTTTCCCTCCCAACCCACCCTCCCTACCCACCTTCCCTCCCCCTCCTCCTTCCCACCCACCCTCCCCCTCCCCTAATCCATCACCGAAGCACATAAACCGTAAAGAATAACGACACACACTATATGCCTCTAAATATCGACCTAATCTACCAGCGGGATGGATGTCAGGGGCGATAACGTGCCTTGTTTATCCTGCACCAGCGGTTCCCGGGACATTAACTGCCTGGACGTCGCGGTTTGGGGGAAATATAGACAGGTGTATGCAAATATGTATATATGTATGTATATGTATATGTATATATGTATATGTATATGTATATATATATATATATATATATATATATATATATGTATGTATATGTATGTATGTATATATGTGTGTGAGTGAGTGAGTGTGTGTGTGTGTGTGTGTGTGTGTGTGTGTGTGTGTGTGTGTGTGTGTGTGTGTGTGTGTGTGTGTGTGTGTGTGTGTGTGTGTGTGTGTGTGTGTGTGTTTGTGCGTGTGTGTGTGTGCCTGTGTATAGTGTGTAGAAGAGAAGACAGACTACCAGACAGAGACAGAGAAGGAGAGACCAAGAAAGAAATAGAGAGAAAGAGGAAATCAGAGAGAAGAAAACCAACCAACGAGATAACCAACAGGACGCGATATGAAGTCCTCAATAAATGATTAGGAAATGCGGTCTCTGCAGTTACACTCAGGGTCCCTTTTAATGCTTTGCCGCCGCGAAAACCCGTCCATCTGGGGCCTTACGCCGGCGCTCAGCCAATGACAACCTCGCTTTCAACCGCAAAGAGGGAATTCTGGGTTCTCATTGGCTGGCGCGGGGGGCGAGTGAGGGGAAAATGAGGGGGCCTGTGTACGTGTTGTGGCTCTGGCGTTAATGATGCCTCTGAAGGGAGCGTCACGCGAAGGTGTTTTCTGTCTGCGTCGCGTCTCTGTCTCTGGGTATCTCGTTTCCTTTCTCTCTCTCTGTGTCTCTCTTTATCTCAATATTTGTCTCTTTCTCTCTCTTTGTGTCTCTATCTTTCTCTTTCTCTCTCTTTATTTCTCTCCCCCTCCTCTCTCTCTATCTTTCTCTCTCCCTCTTTATTTCTCTCTCCCTCTCTCGCTCTGTCTCTTTCTCTCTCTCTTTATCCCTCCCCCTCTCTCTGTATGTGAGTGTCTATCTCATTCTCTCTCTCTCTCTCTTTCTTGTTGCATTCTCTGTTAATTTTACACTTTCTCTCTATCTGTTATCTATTTATCTATCTGTATGTATGTTGGTGGGTATGTGTCTCTATCTCTGGTGTTTCAATTTACAACGTGTATGTGCGTATGTGTGTATGTGCGTGTGTGTGCGTGCGTTATGTGTGTGTGTCTCTCATCTTTTTCGTTCATTTTCCATCATCCTAATAGACTCTTTCTCCTATGCCACCTCATCCCCCCTTTAAAGAGAGAGAGAGAGAGAGAGAAAGAGAGAAAAAAAGAAGAAAGTGACCAAAAAAATCGAAACCCAGCACGGAGCGAATGAGTAACGTGACCTCTCTTTGCCGCGACTGACTTACCACTGGCGCGAAGACTCGAAAAGCGTGATCGAGATGGCGTTAAATTCTCTGCTTAATGGCCGCTCTCAGATTGCTTCGTGAATTGACTCTTAATTTCATTCCTTTTCTTTCATTGCACTTACAGAAATAAATATAAATACATGTATTATACGTATATTTAATCTACTTTTTTTTTTCTTATCATGTCTGGGTTTTCTGATGTTTTTTAATGTTTTCTTATATGTTTAGATAGAACATTCATCGTCTGGGATATGAAAAGTTATGGAAGAAAGTTATTATTATATCCGCCATTTGGTTATTTTTATTTTTTCTTTTTTGGTGGCGTTGGTTAGTTAGTTTGTTTGCATCTTTGCCTTAATTGCCGCCTTGCAATTACGAACGTCACCTGTGTACTCTAGAAAGGTGATTTTAATGCAATTCTTTAAGTGTTGATATTTGTTATTGCATCAGTGACCTTTTTGCCTTGGCGGAGGTATGCGCTCTCTTAGTGCGTCTAGTTATAACTGTTAGTATTGTTTTTATTGTAATTGCTGACAAGTAGCTCCTCTATCATGAAAACGATTATATTATAGCTGTTACTCTGAAGGATACAGTGCGAAAATATTGCTGTTGTTGGAATTAAGAAAGAATGAGTAAAGGAAATGACGGATAAATATGGCATATTAATATTTGTGTACCCATACATACTCTCTCTCTCTCTATCTGTTTGTCTATCTGTTTGTCTGTCTCTCTCTCTCTCTCTCTATCTGTTTGTCTGTCTGTCTGTCTGTCAGTCTGTCTGTCTGTCTGTCTGTCTGTCTGTCTGTCTCTCTCTCTCACACACACACGCACACACACACACACAAACACACACACACACAAA
>NC_091568.1:7903716-7911216 GCF_042767895.1 Penaeus vannamei
CTCTTTATCTCTCTCTCTCCCTCCCTTCCCTCCCTCCCTCCTTCCCTCCCTCCTCCCTCCTCCTCCCTCCCTCCCTCCTCTTCCTTTATCTTAACCTCCACTCTCTCACCTAACCCTTCTCTCTATCACCCCCCCCCTCTCCTCTCCTTATCCTCCTCCCCCCCTCCCATCTAAACGAAGTACAATCACCCAATGAATTATCCATTTTCTTCGTCGCCGCATACCACAGGTGATGCGACTACCGGAAATGTCATCCCTCAGATATTTCGTGTTATCCAGGCGTCGTTCGTGGTTGTCATGGCAACGGGTGGATGCGAGACAAAACACTCCCCTCTCATGGCCTGCGCTGAGTGGGGGGTGGGGGGGACTTAGAAGACACTCGTGAGGGCGCTAGACCAGACTGACATGAGGAGGGGGGGGGGATGGGGAGGAGGGAGAGGGTGGAAAAGGGTGGGAATGGGGAGGGAGGAGGAGGAGGAGGGAGAAGCAGGGAGGAAGGGAGGGGAATCGGGGAGGAGGAGGAGGAGGAGGAGGGGAGAGGAGGAGGGGAGGGGGAATGAGGAATGAAGGAGGAAGGGGAGGAGGGAGGTTGGGGGAATGGGGAGAGGAGGAGGAGGAGGAAGGGGAGGAGGGGAGGGCAGAAGGGGGAGAGGAGGGAGGTAGGAGGAGGAGGAGGAGGAGGGGGAAGGGGAGGTAGGAGGAGGAGGAGAGGAAGGGAGGAGAGGAGGAGGAGGAGGAGGGTGAAGAGGGGAGGAAGGAGGGGAGGAGAGAGCGAGAGAGAGAGAGAGAGATACAGGCAGACAGAAAGAGAGAGAGAGACAGGCAGACAGAGAGAGAGAGAGAGAAAGAGAGAGAGAGAGAGAGAGAGAGAGAGAGAGAGAGAGACAGAGACAGAGACAGAGACAGAGACAGAGACAGAGACAGAGACAGAGAGAAAGAGAGAGAAAAAGACAGAGAAAGCAGAGAGAGAGAGAGAGAGAGAACCGGTGTATAGAGAAAAGGAGACAAAAGGGAGATAGAGAAGGCAGGGAGATTAACAAAACGACTTCAAATCAAAGCTACCGAATGAAAGGGTTAGGAAGGAGGATGAGGGGGGAGGGAGGCAGAAGGGAGGAAGAACAGGAGGGTAAATGAGGATAAATGAGCGGGGGGGGGGGGTAAAAGAAGAAGGCTGGGAGGATATTTGGACAGAGATAAAGAAAAGAAAAGAAAAAAGAGAAAGGCAGGAGAGAAGGAACCAAAGAGAAATAAAGAAAAGAAAAGAAAAAAAATCAGAAAAATACAAGAAGAGCAATAGAGAGAAGGAACCAAAGACAAAGAGAAAGAAGAAGAAGAAGAAAAAAAAGAAACATAAAAACAGAATAAATAACAAGAAGAGCAATAGAATCTTGTTAATAAGGGCCCACCAAGGAATACCAAGAAAGGAATGTGTAAAGATCTTCTAAGACACCTTTACGAAGATCAAAAAGAACTTGTTCAGACATAGAGGTTCGCTTCTTTTAAGGTGGGGGCGGAAGGGGAGGTGGGGAGGGGGTGGGGTGAAGGGGAGGGGGTGGGGTGAAGGTGGATGGGGTGGGGGTGATGGGGGAAGGGTTGGGGTGAAGAGGAGGGTGGGAGTGATGGGGGAAGGGTGGGGGTGAGGAAGGAGGGGGTTGGGGTGAAGGGGGAGGGTGGGAGTGAAGGTGGAAGGGGTGGGGGTGGGGAGTAAAGGTGGAAGGGGGGGGGGTGGGAGTAAGGTGGAAGGGGGTGGGGATGATGGGGGAAGGGGTGGGAGTGAAGGAAGGGTGTGGGGGTGAAGGGTGAAGGGTTGGGGATGAAGGTGGAGGGGTGAAGGGTAAGGGGTGGGGGTGAAGGTGGAAGGGCTGGGGTGAAAGGGGAGGGGTGGGGTAAGGTGGAAGGGGTGGGGGTGGGAGTGAAGGGTGGAAAAGGGGTGGGAGTGGAGGAGGAGGAGGGGGTGGAGTAAAGGTGGAAGTGGGTGGGAGTGGGAGTGAAAGGAAGGGTTAATGGGGGTGAAGGGTTGGGGTGAAGGGGAGGGGGTGGGAGTTGGGAAGTTGAAGATTTGTATGCATTTGAAATAGAGAAATATAGCTACATCACATAAACGAACATAAGCACTCACATGCATCCACGTGCAATATCTCACATGTGAGCACACAGACACTCACACACACACACACACACACACACACACACACACACACACACACACACACACACACACACACACACACACACACACACACACACACACACACACACACACATATATATATATATATATATATATATATATATATATATATATATATATATATATATATATATATATATATATATATACATATTCTATCATTACCACTAGCTTCTACATAATCACTGTTATCATTACTCTCATCCTCATCATCATCATTACGCTTAAACTCCTAATATGTAGCAAGAAATAAATCTAAATTACCTTAAACCCTCAAATTAGTTTCAAACCACACTTGTGATATTAAATTGAAAATGTAAACAAATGATCAAGGTTGCGTGATTGCCTGAGCATGTCACACGAGTATGTTCGTTGAAAGTGTATTGACAGAAGTATGATAATGATATAATTAGAGAGGATTTCAAGCATAAGGAGGAATGGTTTAAAGTATGAGACATATTCTTTCATTCTTTTGTTTCGTCAAATTTATTTTCTTTCCTTTTGCTTCTTTTCTTACTCTTGACTCATCTACGTTCCATTACCCTCCTTTTCTCTCTCCCATTCGCTTTTTCCTTCCCTCTACCTTTCTCCTCCCACTCCTTTTCCTCTCTTCCCCTCTCTCCTATCTTCCCCTCTTTCTCCTCCCACTCCTTTTCCTATCATCCCCTCCTTCTCTTAACCCTCTTCCTGCTCTCACTTCTTCAACGTTCCATTGCACTCCTTTTCTCTCTCCCATTCGCTTTTTCCTTCCTTCTCGCTTTCTCCTCCCACTCCTTTTCCCATCTTCCCCTCTCTCCTATCTTCCCCTCTTTCTCCTCCCACTCCTTTTCCTATCATCCCCTCCTTCTCTTAACCCTCTTCCTGCTCTCACTTCTTCAACGTTCCACTACCCTCCTCTACTCTCTCCATTCGCTTTTTTTTCCGTCCTTCTCTCTTTCTCCTCCCTCTCCTTTTCCCATCTTCCCCTCTTTCCTCTCTACCCCTCTTTCTCCTCCCACTCCTCTTCCTATCTTCCCCTCCTTCTCTCAACCCTCTTCCTACTCTCACTTCTTCCACGTTCCATTACCCTCCTTTTCTCTCTCCCATTCACTTTTTTCCTTCCTTCTCTCTTTCTCCTCCCACTCCTCTTCCTATCATCCTCTCCTTCTCTCAACCCTTTCCTCTCCGTTTGTCCTCCTCCCTTCCTTCGCTTTGACAAGCACCCCTCTTTGATCTTGTAACTCGAGAATTTGGAAATGATTTTTTCCCTTCCTTCTTCTCTCTCCCTCCCTCTTCCTCTTTCTCCTTCCGTCCCTCCTTCCCCGTGTCTTCATTAACATATTGGGTATTGACATCTCGGCGAGACTCAGCCTCAGGTATAAGTCAGAGCGAGAGAGATAGATAGAGAGAGAGAGAGAGAAAGAGAGAGAGAGAGAGAGAGAGAGAGAGAGAGAGAGAGAGAGAGAGAGAGAGAGAGAGAGAGAGAGAGAGAGAGAGAGAGAGAGAGAGAGAGAGAGAGAGAGAGAGAGAGAGAGAGATGGATATACAGATAGAGGATAGATAGAGAGAGACAGATAGAAAGCAAGCAACATATATATGTTGAGAGAGAGAGAGAGAGAGAGAGAGAGAGAGAGAGAGAGAGAGAGAGAGAGAGAGAGAGAGAGAGAGAGAGAGAGAGAGAGAGAGAGAAAGAGAGAAAGAGAGAGAGAGAGAGAGACAGAGACAGACAGACAGAGACAGACAGAGACAGAGACAGACAGACAGAGACAGAGACAGAGACGGAGACAGAAACAGAGAGACAGACAAACAGAGACAGAGACATAGACAGACAGACAGACAGACAGACAGACAGACAGACAGACTGCCGCATAGCCCCACAGCCTAACCCACAATCGGCTGCTGTGATTCCCACACACTGAGATTTAAATAAAGGACCTCAACTAAGCAGGAACCGGTGTTATGTTGCATCGATCATTGCAAGGAAGGACTGCCATTTACTCTTTAATAAATGACATAAAAACGCGGCGAAGGAGAAATAAAAGAAGGGAGATCATATTGATGATGATACATTGAAAGGTTTATAGAAAAGGATCAATTTAATTTTGTATTGATTTGCGTTGGTGAGAGGGATATTTTGTTTTTGTTTTTTGTTTATTTAATATTACTTATTTTTTTCTTTTATATTAATCATGTGAATAAAATGATGAAGAGGGAGGTATTTTTTTATATTGATAATGATCAGATTTATAGAACGATATAAGTTTATATAAAAGAATAGCTCTTATTAATACAGATCTAATGATATAAACTTAATAACATTATAAATTCATATGCAAACAAGAAATACGAAGATGGAGAAATATAATAGATAATAAATGATAATTGGGTAAGAGTAATGATAAAAATGTAATAAAAGAAAGTAATGAATTAATCCATATGGGGTTTTTATAGTGTTTTATGCAGCTATAAAATAGTAATCAATTTTGACTGATTAAGATTTACGGCGGCACGAGAGATAGTAAAGGACACATCTAATCATGCGGAGACTATTAAGTGATATATTAAATGTCACCAGTCGATGTCCATCTCTCTCTCTCTCTCTCTCTGGGTCTCTGTCTCTCTCTGTCTCTCTCTCTCACTGTGTCTCTGTCTCTGTCTCTTTCGCTCTCTCTCTCTATGTCTCTGTCTGTCTCTGTCACTTTCGCTCTCTCTCTCTCTTTCGCTCTCTCTCTCTCTCTCTCTCTCTCTCTCTCTCTCTCTCTCTCTCTCTCTCTCTCTCTCTCTCTCTCTCTCTCTCTCTCTCTCTCTCTCTCTCTCTCATTTTTCCTCTTAATGATTTCTTGCATCTTCCTCTTCTTTCTTATACCCTTCACTCCCCCCCTTCCATTTTCTTTTACCCCACTCCTTTCCTCCCTCCCTCCCTCCTTTTCCGTCTCTCTTCACCCCAATCTCCTTCCCCCATCTCCTCCTCTTCCCTTCCCCCTTCTTTCTTTCCTCCCTCCTTCCCCACCCATCACCTCCCCCTCTCCCTTTCTCACTCTCCCCCCATTCCATTCTCTTTTATCCTCTCTTGCCTCTCCCCCTCACCCCCTCCTTCTCCGTCTCTCTTCACCCCCTCTTCCTTCCTTCCCTGTCCCCTCCCTCCCTCCTCCCTTTTCCTCTCCCACCATTCCTTCCTCTCTCCTTCCCCGTCCCTTCCCCTCCCTCCCTCCTCCTTCCCTACCCATCCCCTCCCCTCTCCCTTTCTAATTCTCCCCCCTCCCCCCTCCTCCCCCGCCCCTCCTCACCCCAATCCTCTCCGAAAGAGCTTAGTGCCATTTTCTCCATGCTTCCAGAACCTTCCTCAGATTGCTACGATTCCGTCCGCCTTGGACCTCGACTATAATCCTTGCTATAATCCCTTCACTCCTTTTCGGGAATCCTTTGCACCATCCTTCCAGGCGGGGCGGTGGGTTGGCTTGTTCTTGTTGCTTGTTGTTGTTCTTCTTCTTTCTATCTTTCTTTCTGCCTTTCTTTCTTTCTTTCTTTGTTTCTTTTTTCTTCTTCTTCTTCCTTCTTTTCTTTCTTCTTGCTTCTTATTCTTCTTTCTTTCTTTTCTTCCTTTCTTTTTTTTTTCTTCTTCTTCGTCTTCTTCTTCTTTCTTTTTCTTTCTTCTTCTTCTTCTTCTTCTTCTTCTTCCTCTTCTTCTTCTTCTTCTTCTTCTTCTTCTTCTTCTTCGTCGTCGTCGTCGTCGTTGTCGTCGTCGTCGTCGTCGTCGTGTTCTTCTTCTTTCTTTCTTCTTCTTTTTTTTCTTCTTTTTCTTTTTCTTTTTCTTCTTCTGCCTCTCTTCCTTTCTTCTCCTCCTCTTCTCTCCCTCTAGCCTCCTCTTTACAGTCTCCTCTTTCTCTCCCACCTTCCCTACAACTTCGGATACTCTCCTTTCACTTACCTTCCTCTCTCTTTTATCCTATCCTTTGTCTTTTCCTCCTCCTGCTTCTTTAATTCCCCCTTCTTTTATTTCCTTATTTTTTCAATTAATTTTCCTTATTTTTTTCCTATTTCCCCCTTAATCTTCCTTAATTTTTCCCCATCTACTGTCCCACCCCCCCACCCTTTTTCCTATCTAATTATTCATCTATTTTCTAGAATTTTCTCTTCTGGACACATCCATTTCACAGCTCCTCGCCCTTTAAAAAAATAAAAAAAGAAAAAAATCCCAAACACATTTTCATTTCACAGCTCCTCACCCTTAAAAAAAAAAGAAAAAAAGGAAAAAAAAAAGAAAAATTGAAAAAAATCCCAAACACATTTTCATTTTTCTTGGATGTCTTCCTATCAAACTTTCTCCCTTTCTGAGCAAAACTCGAGATGATTTTGCTTTCCACCAATAGATGTCTCTTTCGACATTCTCTGGCTTGCCTTTCTTAAAGAATTCTTAAGTGTTTTGGCTTTTTTTGTATTATGTAGATTTTTTGAATTAATGGAGGTATTGGTATGTATCTAGACAGATAGATAAACACAGATACACATGCACATACAGTCACACGACAAATACGTATAAATGCACACAGACACACACAGACAAACAAATACACAAGTATATGCACACAGACACACAGACACAAACACATATAAATGCACACCGACACACAAACAAACAAATATATGCACACAGACACACACGCACAAGCAAACACACAAGTATATGCACACAGACACACACACACACACACACACACACACACACATACACACACAAACAAACATACACACACACACATTCACAATCACACTTTGCGCCACACAATTACATAAAGTCACACACAAACACACAATCATACATACAATCACAGTCATTCTTTCCCATCAACTGCTAAATGAGATTTGATTTAATAATTCTCCTATTCATTATGATTATCTGTAGTTGCTTGGACCATGGTTTCAATTCTGTAATATCATTGTCATCATCATCATTGTTTTTGTTATTGTTATTATTGTTGCTGTTACCACTATTATCGCTATCATTATCATTATTTTCATTATCATTACTAGTATTAGGTGTTTTACTATCAAAATTTATATATATATATTTTTCTCTCTCTCCCCTCATCCTATCTCTCTCTCCCTCTCTCTCTATCTCTTTCTCCCCCCTCACTCTCTCTCTCTCTTTCTTCCATCCGCCTCACTCTTTCTCTCTCCTCCCCCACCCCTTCACTCTTTCTTTCTCTCCCCCTCCACCTCTCTCTCTTCCTTTTCAAAGAAACCGTTCTTCCGTGTTCCCAATGACATCCTTTTAAAGTTCACTACCTCCCCCCCCCCCAACCCCCACCCCCGGACCTCCCCACCCTCCT
>NC_091568.1:7921216-7926216 GCF_042767895.1 Penaeus vannamei
AGAGAGAGAGAGAGAGAGAGAGAGAGAGAGAGAGAGAGCGAGAGAGATAGGGAACAAAGAGAGAAATAGAGAGACAGAGACAGAGAGAAAGCAAAGCGAGATAGTTCGAAACACAAGCGAAGAGGAGAGATAGACAAACACCGAGAGAGCAAGAGAGCAAGAGACAGAAACAGAGATAGACAAACACAGAGAGACCAAGAGACAGAGACAGAAACAGAGATAGACAAACACAGAGAGAACAAGAGACAGAGACAGAAACAGATAGACAAACACAGAGAGAGCAAGAGACAGAGACAGAAACAGAGATAGACAAACACAAAGAGACCATGAGACAGAGACAGAAACAGAGATAGACAAACACAGAGAGAGCAAGAGACAGACAGAGCCAGATACAGAAAAAGAGTTAGACACACACCGAGAGACAAAGAAACAGAGACAGAAACAGAGATAGACAAACACCGAGACAGAGAGAGACAGAGAGAGACAGAGAGAGCGACCCAAGGCAGACAGACCGTACCCCCGCCCCCCTCTTCCTCCAGAATCAGACGAGGTCACGCAGACGAGGTGCCGTCAGATGTCGCCCTGACCTTAAAAGCTATTAAGATCCTGGCCCGTTATTAGCAATGGAGATCGAGGAAGGGCACCACGAAAAGTTTCCTCATCATATGTTTGTCGTGCAAGTTTGGGATATGAAGACCTGTTCTCGCCGTCTCTGTCTCTGTCTCTCTGTCTGTCTGTCTGTCTGTCTGTCTCTTTCTCCAGTCTGTATGGATGTGTGTGTGTATGTGTGGGTGTTTGTGTGTGTGTGTGTGTGTGTATGTGTGTGTGTGTGTGTGTGTGTGTGTGTGTGTGTGTATGTGTGAGTGTTTGTTTGTGCGTGTGTGTGTATGTGTGTGTGTGTGTGTGTGTGTGTGTGTGTGTGTGTGTATGTATGTATGTGTGTGTATGTATGTGTGTGTATGTATGTATGTATGTATGTATGTATGCATGTATGTATGTATGCATGTATGTATATATGGATGGATGGATGGATGGATGGATGGATGGGTGAATGTATGTATATATGTATATATGTATGTATGTCTGTATATATGTATGTATGTATGAATGAATGAATATATATTTTTTTCTTTTCTCTGTAATTTCTTTATTATCAATTTTACTCCATTCCCTCTCTCTCTCCCTCCCTTTTCCTTCCTTCCTTCATGCCCTTTACAAACTTTTCATTTCCTCTTTATCCGTCTTCTCCCTTCTTACATTTATTTCATTTTTCCTCACTTCTCCGTTCTTCGTATTTCATATCTTCCATTCTTGCCTTTTATGTTGTTCTTCCACTTTCGCTGTTGGTCTCTTGTTCTTTCTTACATTTATTTCATTTTTCCTCACTTCTCCGTTCTTCGTATTTCATATCTTCCATTCTTGCCTTTTATATTTTATATATTTTATATATTATTTTATATATTCTTCCACTTTCGCTGTTGGTCTCTTGTTCTTTCTATTTTCCTTTCATTTCCCTTCCTTTCCTTTGCGACTTCTCCTGTTCTTCGTATTTCGTTAACATATCTTCCCACTCAATTCTGCCTGCCTCAATATGTTGTTCTTCCACTTTCGCTGTTGGTCTCTTGTTCTTTCTATTTTCCTTTCATTTCCCTTTACTTTGCACATTTCCTCTCTGTTTATGCTCTTCGTTCTTTCTCCTTCCTCTTCCACTCCGTTCTACACTCTGTCTTCTCATGTCATAATGTAATAACAATGTCTTCTTCTTTTCACAATTCTTTTCTTCAATACATGTCTTATGACATATGTAACTTAATATGACCATGATACTTAATGCTTCTTATGATAAGCAATCATGATAAGCAATAAACAATAATAATCACTCCCTCCTAAGCAATATGACCACTAATATGTCAATGTCATATCCTCATCCTCATGTCCTGTCATGTATCATATGTGCATAATCTAATACGCTTAATAAGCAATACAACAATAATAATATGTCAGCAATAATAAATATGATTAATCATATCATAATCATGTCATGTCGACAATATGTCTGTCATAAATAAGCAATATGTCACAATAAATAATGTGATAAATAATATGTCAGCAATGCCAATGTGATAATGACCTTATTCGTAATGTGTCATAATCATAATAAATAATATGTCATGTCGCTTAATAAGCAGTAATAATGCTTCAGTAACAATGTGTCGTAATGTGATAAAACAATGTGATAGCAATAAACGTGTGATAATGATAAGCCATCATAATCATAATCGCCAATAGCAAATAAGCGATAATGACAAACGATAATGATAATGACCAGCGATAAGCGATAATGATAATGATAAGCAATGTGTCCTTAATGTCATGATATGTCATGTCATAATAAATGTAATCATAAATATAATCATAATCATCATCATAATATGTCCTAATAAATAAATAAATGATCATGAATAATATCATGAAATCATAAATATCATAATGTAATCATGATAAACGATAAGCAAATAAATCATATATCAAATAAATGTAATAAATCATCATCGTAAATATAAATAAATAAATAAATAAGTAAATAAATAAATAAATAAATTAAATAAATAATAAATAAATAAATAATCCATCATTGTTGTTGTAATTTGTCATTGTTTTCATTTGTTGTTTTGTCATCATCATCAAATATTAATTTGTTCTTCTTCATTTTTCTTTCTTCTTGTTGTCTTCTTCTTTGCTTCTTCTTCTTCTTCTTCTTTGCTTCTTCATGTTCTTCTTCTTCTTCTTCTCCTCCTCCTCCTTTATTCTTCCTTCTTCTACTTCTAATTCTTTTCCTTCTTATTTTTTTTCTTTTTCTTTTCCTCCTTCTTCTTCTCCTCCTTCTTCACTCTTCCTTTCCTCCTTTCCTCCTCCTCCTCCTCCTTCTCCTCCGTCTTCTGATCTTCGACCGCTTCTTCTACTTCTAATTCTTTCCTTCTTATTCTCCTCCTCCTCCTCCTCTCCTCCTCCTCCTCCTCCTCCTCCAGATCTTCCTCCTCCTCCTCCTCTTGATTTCTTCTTCTTCTTGGTCTTCTTCTTCTTCTTCTTCTTCTTCTTCTTCTTCTTCCTTCTCCTTCTCTCTCTTCTCCTTCTCCTTCTCCTTCCTCAACTTCTCTTCTTCTCTCTCTCTCTTGATCCTGGTCTCCTGGTCTCCTGGTCTTGGTCTTTTCCTCCGGTCCTTTCCCCTGGTCTTCCCTCCTCCTCTTTGGTCTTCCCTTCCTCCTGGTCCCCTCCTCCTCCTCCTCCTCCTCTTGGTCTCCTTCTCCTTCTTCTCCTTCCTTCTCCTTCTCCTTCTCCTTCTCCTTCTCCTTGGGTCTCCTTCTCCTTCTTGGTCCTGAATCTCCTTCTCCTTCAAAGTCCTTGAATCCTACGGTCTTCTTCTTCTTCTCCTTCTCCTTTTCCTTTTTTCCTCTTCTCCTTCTCCTTTTTCCTGGTCTCCTTCTCCTTGGTCCTTTTCCTTTTCCTTGGTCCTGGTCCTTTTCCTTTTCCTTAGTCCTAGTCTTGGTCTTGGTCTTTCCTCTTGGTCCTTTTCCTTGAATTCCTTTCTTTCCTTTAGGTCCTTGGTCCTTGGTCTTTTCTTTTGGTCTTGGTCATGGTCTTTTTCTTGGTCTCGTTCTCGTTCTCGTTCTCGTGGTCTCGTTCTTGTTCTCGTTCTCGTTCTTCTTCTTCTTCTTCTCTTGGTCTCCTTCTCCTTCTCCTTCTCCTTCTCCAACGTTCTTCTTCTTGAGTCTTCTTCTTCTTCTTCTTCTTGGTCTTCTTCTTCTTCATGGTCTTTAGCTTTCTTCTTCTTAGTCTGGAATTCTTTTTCTTTGGTCTTGGTCTTTTCTTTCTTTCTTTTCTTCTTCTTGCCAATTCTTCTTTCTTGAAGATAATAACTTCTTCTTCTTCTTCTTCTTCTTCTTCTTCTTCCTCCTCCTCTTCCTTCTCCTTCTCCTTCTCCTTCTCCTTCTTCTTCTTCTTCTTCTTCCCCCTCCTGGTCTTCTTCTTCTTCTTCTTCTTCTTCTTGAATTCTTCTTCTAGTCTTCTTCTTCCTTCTCCTGAGTCTCCTTCTCCTTCTCCTTCTCCTGGTCTCCTTCTCAACGGTCTTCTCCTTCTCCTTCTCCTTCTCCTGAGTCTCGTTCTCGTTCTCGTTCTCGTTCTCGTGGTCTCGTCGTCTTCGTTCTTCTTCTCTTCTTCTTCTCCTTCTCCTTCTCCTTCCTCTTTTTCCTTCTTTCTTCTTCTATCCTCCTTCTCCTTCTATTTTCTCCTTCTTCTTCTCTCCTTCTCCTTCTCCTTCTTCTTCTTCTTCTTCTTCTTCTTCTTCTTCGTCCTTCTTCTTCTTCTTCTTCGTCCTTCTTCTTCTTCTTCTTCGTCCTTGTTTCTTCTTCTTCTTCTTCTTCTTCGTCTTCTTCTTCTTCTTCTTCTTCTTCTTCTTCTTTCTTCCTCCTCCTCCTCCTCTTCCTCCTTCTTCTTCTTCTCTTCCTCTTCTTCTTCTTCTTCTTCTTCTTCTTCTTCTTCTTCTTCTTCTTCTTCTTCTTCTTCTTCTTCTTCTTCTTCTTCTGCTCCTCTTCCTCCTCCTCCTCCTCCTCTTCCTCCTCCTCCTCCTGCTCCTCCTCCTCCTCCTCCTCCTCCTCCTCCTCCTCCTCCTTCTTCTTCTTTTTCTTTTTTTCTTCTTCTTCTTCTTCTTCTTCTTTCTCTCCATATTTGTCCATTCTTTGTCTCTGCCTTTCTTTGATTTCCTTACTCCTCTCTTTTTCTCCTCACTTCTCCTTATTATTTTCTTAGTTTTTCTTCATTCTTTCTATTATACTTTTTCCTCCATTCTCTCTATCCGCTATTTTCTTTCTTTCTTCCGTTTTACTCTCTTCTCCTCCATCTTCCATCCACCCTTTGATTTCTTTCTCTTCCCCTTACTATTTTCCCTCCTTCCTCTCTATATATTATTTTCTATTTTCCCTCTTCCTCTTTTTTCACTTTTC
>NC_091568.1:7974742-7977242 GCF_042767895.1 Penaeus vannamei
TAAACCCTTAATTCCTATTACCTCTTTATCACCTAAGAGAAAAGAAGAGAAATAAATAAAAAAAGATATAAACAAAAATTATCACCCTTTTCTGTCTGTCTGTTTAACTGTACCCAGCCCCTCATCTCACCCACCCCCTATCCTCTAGCCCCACCTTCCTGTAATCTCCAGCCCCCGCCCCTTCCTCTAATCCCCCCCTCCTCTAACCCCCTCCTCTCCCTCCTCTACCCCCCCCCCTTCCCCTCACCCTCATTTCTCGCCTCCCACCCCCTCTCTAGTGCCCCCTTCAGCCTCGCCCTTCCCTATAACTCCCAACCTCCCCCTCCCGCACCCACGGGGGTTGGTGCGTGACCCGAGAGAGGGGTGGAAGCCACAGTCAGGCCCCGAGATCGCCGGCCAACGAGGGGAAAACCTTTTAGTGGGGTTTGCTTCTTCTTTTGTTTGTCTGCCGCGAGACAGGTCGTTGTGCCGGCGGCGGGGGGGGGGGGTGGGGAGAAGGGGTGGGAGGGGATGGAGAGAGGGAGGGAGAGGGAAGAGGGAGGGGGGAGAGGGTGGTGGAAGGGTTTTGGGTTTCGTGCGGCGGTGCTTTGGGTTGCGTTGCTGGGGGAATTTTCTCGTAAATCTTAATATATGTAAA
The DNA here is from genome assembly GCF_042767895.1 of Penaeus vannamei. Taxonomy (NCBI): domain Eukaryota; kingdom Metazoa; phylum Arthropoda; class Malacostraca; order Decapoda; family Penaeidae; genus Penaeus; species Penaeus vannamei. The sequence goes on from NC_091568.1 coordinate 7,975,380, forward strand.
TATAAATGACTATATATGTACATACATATTTGTATATATATATATATATATATATATATATATATATATATATATATATATATAGATATGTATAGATATATATATATATATATATATATATATATATATATATATATATATATATATATATATATATATATATATATATATGTATGTATATATATATATATATATATATATATATATATATATATATATATATATATATATATATATATATATATATATATATGTGTGTGTGTGTGTGTGTGTGTGTGTGTGTGTGTGTGTGTGTGTGTGTGTGTGTGTGTGTGTGTGTGTGTGTGTGTGTTTGTGTGTGTGTGTGTGTGTGTGTGTATGTGTATGTGTTTATGTGCGTTTGTGTGTGTACATGTATATAGTATCATGAATCAGCAATAGCTTTAGAAACATTCATCAGTGTACCTTCCTCCTTCCTCTCTTCTTCATCCTTCTCTTCTCCTTCCCCTCTCCCACTCCGTCCAACCCCCAAACCCCCTCCCCCCCATCGCCCTCCCCCATCTCCTCTCACCCTTCACTTTTCCCCCTACAAACCTCCCCCTCCTCCCCCTCCCCCCCTCCCCCCATCTCCTCTCACCCTTCACTTTTTCCCCCTACGAACCTCCTCCTTCCCCCACCCCTCCACCCTCCCCCCCCCCCCCCCCGCCCATGCAGTCCGCCCACGCCCATACGAGTTCGTCTCTTTTCCCGGATCCTCACCCCATAAATCACATTCCCGTGCGGCAATAAGGTCGTCGGTTCCATACTATTTCAACGGCCGTTCGACTTTAACATCCAACCTTTTTTTTCGATCTATTGGGAAAGGGACATGCATACGCACTCACATTTTTTTCTCTTCTTCGTTTTCTTCTTCTTTTTCTTCTTATTCTTCTTCTTTCATTCTGTTCGTCTGAGTTTGCAAGAGGAGGGGGAGGAGGATGTGGAGGAGGAGAAAGAGGATGAATGAGAGAAGAAAGAAGATTGATGTGAGGGAGAAGAAGATGAGGAAGAAAAGGAGAGGGAAGAGGAGGAGGAGGAGGAAAGGAGGAGGAGGAGGAGGAGGAGGAGGAGGAGGAGGAGGAGGAAGAAGAAGAAGAAGAAGAAGAAGAAGAAGAAGAAGAAGAAGAAGAAGAAGAAAGAAGAAGAAGAAGAAGAAGAAGAAGAAGAAGGAGGAGGAGGAGGAGGAGGAAGAAGAAGAGGAGGGAGGAGGGAGGCGGAGGGGGGAGGAGGAAAAGAGAGAAAGAAGAAGAAGGAGAAAGAGAGAAGGAGAAGGAGAGGGAGATGGAGTAGGAGATGGAGTAGAAGGAGTAAAAGAAGAAGAAGAAGAAGAAGAAGAAGAAGAAGAGTAAAGAGGAAAGAGGGTGTTGGAACACAAGAATGTGGAGAAAGAGCAGAATAAAGAGGAAGAGGTAATGATGGACAGAAAGAGTAATAAGAAGAAAATAAGAAATTATATATAAATGATAAGGAGGGGGAATTGAATTCTGAATGTCTGAATTTAAATATTTATCTGACCAAAATTTTGGACAGTTTATAGAGAAAAAGAATTACAATGGATTTAGCAGAAGATATCGAGACCAACATGCGCTCTTAAAAGGCGCTTTAACAACAACAAAACACTAAATTGATTAGGAGAAGGTGGATAAGGAGGAAGAGGAGGAGGCAGAAATAGAAGGAATTTAAAAGAGGAAGGAAAAGAGAGAGAGAGAGAGAGAGAGAGAGAGAGAGAGAGAGAGAGAGAGAGAGAGAGAGAGAGAGAGAGAGAGAGAGAGAGAGAGAGAGAGAGAGAGAGAGAGAGAGAGAGAAAGAAAGAAAGAGAAAGAGAGAGAGTTAAAATCCCTTTCC
>NC_091568.1:8009742-8014742 GCF_042767895.1 Penaeus vannamei
ATGGGGAATAGGAGGGAGTAGGGTATAGGGAGGGAAGATGAAGGAGGAGGAAGGAAGGAAGGAGGATAAGTAATGTAAGGATAGGGAAGGAGAGGAAGAAAAAAAAAACACGGTAGGCCTAAATTCATGCACGCACACGCACACTTGCATGTACGCAGACACACGCAAACACACACACACACACACACACACACACACACACACACACACACACACACACACACACACACACACACACACACACACAAATAAACAAATACACACTCATGTACGCAAAGGCTGATATACATACACAAATACATACATATACACATGCATACTGATTTAAACAAACAGATAGAAAGATAGATAGATGAACTGTAGATAAATCGTAAATAAACAAATAAATTACTGAACAAGTAACTAAATAAATGAAAATGTAGATAGATAAATAAATAAATAGATCAATGGATTAATAGATAGACAAATAAACAAAGAAAAATAAAACAAAATTGATAAATAAACAAATAAAAGTAACACAGAATTGAAAAATAAAAAAATAAAAGTAACACAGAATTGAAAAAAAAAAAAAAAAGTAACACAGAATTGATAAATAAGCAAAGAAAAGTAAGATAAAATTGATAAATAAACAAATAAAAGTTACACAAAATTGATAAATAAACAAATAAAAGTAGCACAAAATTGATAAATAACCAAAGAAAAATAAAACAAATTGTTAATTAAACAAATAAAAGTAAAACAAAATTGATAAATAAACAAAGAAAAATAAAACAAAATTAATAAATAAACAAAGAAAAGTACAACAAAATTAATAAATAAACAAGTAAAAAAGATTAACAAGAGACTAACAAAAACAACCAGCATCTCAGTGTCCCAGCCCACGCCAATGAAAATAACAAAGACAAATGCACTCAAATTAGTCTCTATGCATCACAATAAAGGAGAAAATAAAGCTATAAAAGACAGCCATGTAACCCCCCCCCCCACCTCCACCCCCGCCCCCTCTCACTCCAGAGATAAATGATATGATAAGAATAGGGGGAACAGGAGACACGCGGAGAGAGATAAAGATAAAGAGAGCTTTTGTATGCATCTCTGCACGCGAGGTTTTGGGGGTACTGAGGGAAGGAGGGATGGAGGGATAGAGGGATAGAGGGATGGAGAGGGAATGAGGGAATGAGGGAATTAGGGATGGAGAGGGAATGAGGGAGGGAAGGAGGGAGGGAGGGAGGGAGGGAGAGGGAATGAGGGAAGGAGGGATGGAGAGAATGAGGGATGGAGGGAAGAGAGAGAGGAAGGAGAAGAAGGAGGGATGGAGAGGGAAGGAGGGATAGAGGGTTTGGGGGTACTGAGGGAAGGAGGAAGGAGGGACGGAGGGATGGAGGGATAGAGGGATGGAGGGATAGAGGGAAGGAGGGATGGAGAAAAGGAGGGATGAGGGAAAGAGGGAAGGAGGGATGGAGGGATGGAAGAAGGGATGGAGAGGGAATGAAGGAAGGAGGGATGGAGGGATAGAGGGATGGAGAGAGAAAGAGGGAGGGAAGGAGGGAGGGAGGAATGAAGGAAGCGAGAGAGATAGAGGGAGGGAGAGGGAATGAGGGAAGGAGGGAATTAGGGATGGAGTGATAGAGGGAAGGAGAGGAAATGAGGGATGGAGGGAGGGACGGAGAGGGATGGAGGGAATGTGGGATGGAGGGATGGAGAGGGATGGAGGGCATGTGGGATGGAGGGAGGAGAGGGAAGAAGGAGAAGAAGGAGGGATAGAGAGGGAAGGAGGGATGGAGAAGGAAAAGAGGGAAGAAGGAAGGAGAGGAAAGATGGTAAGGGAAAAGGAAGGAAAGAAAATGAGAAGGATAAGAAAAAAATAGGATGTGAGGGGAGATGAGGAGGGAGAAAGGAAGAAAAGAAATAATAAAAAAAACACAGTCAATTAAGATAATAATATAATAGAATAATGATAAAATAATAAAGAATAATTATAAAATTATAAAGAAAAGAAGGAAGGAAATGGAAAAAAAGATGGGAAGGAGGAGGAATGGAAGTGAAAAAGATAAGAAAGAAGATAAAGAAGAAGATCGAAGAAAAGAGAAAGAATAGAAAGGAGAGGGAGAGAAAGAAAGAAGGGAAGGATTTGATAAAAGAAAAAAAAAGGAATACTGATTGATAGACAGAGTTAGATAGATAAATAGACAGACAGACAGAAATAAATAGATAAATAGATAGACAGATAGAAACAGATAGAGATAGATAGATAGACAGAAATAAATACATAAATAGATAGACAGACAGAAATAAATAGATAAATAGATACACAGATAGATTGATCCATCATGGCAGTGTGAAATGTGTGGAAATAAGCCCTTTCTGTTATCCATCTACCTATGTTCCTCTCCTCCATTTTCCTCCTACTCTTCCTTGCATATCTATCTGTATTTCTTTTCGCACTTTTCTTCTCTTCTTCTCCTCCTATTCCCTCCCTCTCCTCTATTTGTCTGTATATTTATCTACCTATCTCCATCTTTCTATCTATTTATCTATTTATTTCTATCTGTCTATATATCTATTTATCTATTTTTTGTCTATCTCTTTATGTATTTATTTCTGTCTATCGCATCTATGCATCTATCTATTTCTGTGTGAAAATAAATCGTTTCCATCGCGAAATGGAACTGAAATAACGACGCAAGTTTATTCTCTCTGCGTAATGGCGGTTCACAAACAAAAAACAAACAAACAACAACAAAACAAAACAAAAATTAGAAAAAAGAAGGGAGTGACTACGAATACGGCAGAAAAGCGCCCAATTAGAGTTCTGCGCATGCGTGGTGAAGCGAACAAGGTTGGGGGGGGGGGGTGTCGATAAATCCACTCTCAATTAGGTTAGGTTAGATCAGGGTTGGTTAGGTTAGGTTCGTACTTATTACCCGGAAATGACGTTTATAAGCGCATGTGCATACGTGTGGCGTATACCTAACCGCGAGAAACGGGATACGGCTGGCGTACGAATAACACCAGTCAGAGAAGAAACCAGTGTACCTTTCCTGCGACTACAAAATGGACATTTCTCTCGGGAATTAGACTCGAACCCAATCAAATTCTGTTTATAAACCACTGGACCGCTGCTCCCGGGTATTGAAGATGTGGTTAAAACTGTTCCCGGGTCTGGGGCTCCCTCTGCCGCCGGAACTGAAAGCACGTCGGTATACTCTTGCTTGCCCGGCCTCTCTCCTGCCGGGAACGTATGAGGTGAAGATTTTCTAGAGCAGGCGGGGGTGGGGTGGAGATGGGGTGGGGTGTGGGGAAGGGGTGGGGGTGGGGTGGGGATGGGGTGGGGGTGGGGTGGGGATGGGGTGGGGGTGGGGGTGTGTAGGTGGTGGGGGTGGGGTGGAGTGGGGTGGGGGTGGGGATGGGGTGGGGTGGGGGTGGGGTGGGGATGGGGTGGGGTGGGGTTGGAGTGGGGATGGTGTGGGGGATGGTGTGGGGGTGGGGTGGGGGATGGCCCACTCCTGAAGGGAGGTTTAAAGGAGGCGAATCCTCCTCCATAACAAGGGACGTGTCAATATACTGTGCTTGCTGGTGTTCTGTCGATATTTCTCGAATTTATACCCCCGAATTCCTTGACGTGAATCATACCCTCCTCAGCTATCGATATCGTAGATGTGATAGAAGGAAATTAGTGATAGATTCCTCCGAAACACGACGAAAGTCATTGAAATTACTTTTTTGTTCACCCGAAAATCGGTGTTGGGTTTCATTTCTAAATTTACCCAAAATCATGATAATGATGATAATGATGATGATGATCATGATGATGATGATGATGATGATAATAATAATAATAAGGATAACAATTATAATGATAATGATAATAATATGCAATGAAAAACACAATACCGTGTTGATAATAAGGAAGAAAAACCCACAATGCACAAACTAGATTTAGTGAGGAAAGTGAGACACTTTCCTCAGTAAATCTAGTTTGATAATAATATTAATAATGATAGCAATAATAATAATAATAATAATAATAATGATAATAATGATAATGATAATGATAATGATAATGATAGTTATAATAATAATAATAATAATAATAATAATAATAATAATAATAATAATAATAATAATAATAATGATAATAATAATAATAATAATAATAATAATAGTAATAATAATAATTAATAATATTATTATATTAATAATAATATTTATAAAATTATGCTAATACCAACAACAATAATCAGTATTCCTATGTAAAGGTGATGTATATTAGCATCGTCATCGCCACCATTTTCGCAAATTTCAGACTTTTTCGTCAGAATCGAACGCACGTGTAATCCTTCCGTGACAGCATTCGATTCGGTCAATTTTCAAAAGATAACGGCGACCATTTGGATTTCAATATCTTATGCCTGACACAACACCGCGAAATTAAAATGCCATTAAGATATGAAAAAAGATAAAGAAAAAGAATTAAAATGAGATGAAAATTGAAGGAAGAAAAAGAATATAGCAAAAGGCAGAGAAAATACGACAAGAACTTCTTTAAAAGCTTCCATGTCGTTGTGAAGTTAAGGGGTGACTCCACCATCATATTTCATATCACTTTTCTCTTACACTTCTTCTGATCTTACGGTCGTAAAATTCAGCTGGGCCAAGAACCAGAGCCAGAGTAAATTACCAACGAAGTGAACCGGTCTTAAGATTAAATGGATTTTCACTTCGCTTTTAGAATGGTAAGATCTTACTATACTTTTGCCTTAGTGGGGGCTAGCGGGGCAGGGTCAAAGAACACGGATTTTTAAATTGTTTTGATGTTTTCATTGTCTTTTGTCAAGAAAAGGGAATGGGTTTTTAGATTGTGTTTGTATGCAGATGGTTTTAGGACACTCGGTTGCTACACAGGGGTTGTTTATTAAGGAATCCCCTCTCGAGATATTTCGTTGCATAAGGGGGTTTTCGCAGATTCTTTTCCGCATAGAAAACGGAGTCCCAGGATT
>NC_091568.1:8027242-8034742 GCF_042767895.1 Penaeus vannamei
TATGTCCTCACTCCCCATCACCCCTCCCATCTCCCCATCTCATCCCCCTCCCTCTTCTCCAACTTCCAGATTTCGTCCCCTCCCTCCTTACTTCTCCCCTTGCTCCACCCCCCTACTTCCCTCCCGATCCTACCCCTTCTTCCCCTCTTGCCCTCCCCTCCTCTTACTTCCCTCTTGCTCCCCTACCCCCCCCCTCACAATTAACCCTCTTGCCACCCCCTCTCCTTACTTCCTCCTCTTGCCCTTCTACTTCTCTTCCCCCACTTTCCCTCTTGCCCTCCCCCTCCCCCCTTCTGCCCCTTTTACCCTCCCATCCCTGGACTTCCCCCTCTTGCCCCTTTACTTCTCTTCCCTTCTTGCCCTCCCCCTCTCCCTACTTCCCCCTTTTACCCCACTACTTCTCTCCCCCCTCACACTTAACCCTCTTGCTCTCCCCTTCTCTTACTTCCCCCTCTTGCCCTCCCCTTCTCTTACTTCCCCCTCTTGCCCCGCTACTTCTCGTTCCCCCTCACTTCCCTCTTGCCCTCCCTCCCCTCACTTCCCTCTTGCCCTCCCCCTCCCCTCACTTCCCTCTTGCCCTCCCCTCCCCTCACTTCCCCTCTTGCCCTCCCCTCCCCTCACTTCCCTCTTGCCCTCCCTCCCCTCACTTCCCCTCTTGCCCTCCCCTCCCCTCACTTCCCCTCTTGCCCTCCCCTCCCCTCACTTCCCCTCTTGCCCTCCCCTCCCCTCACTTCCCCTCTTGCCCTCCCCTCCCCTCACTTTCCCTTCTAGACCCACACTAGCATCAATTTTCATTATTGTCTCCAAACCAGGTGTTGGCCATTATACCAGCAGTGAAAGCAAAACCAGACGAACACCGGCAAAGGCAGTTAAAGCAAATACACATCCGTGGGAATTGCCTTTGCTTCAAAACAAAAAAACAAAAGGATGGCAAAGAAATAACAATGACAAGATTGAGATTTTCCTCTGTCTGTCTGGTTGTCTGTCTTTCTCTCTCTCTCTCTCTCTCTCTGTCTCTGTCTGTCTTTCTGTCTGTCTCTCTCTCTCTCTCTCTCTCTCTCTCTCTCTCTCTCTGTCTCTCTCTCTGTCTCTCTCTATCTCTCTCTCTCTCTCTCTCTCTCTCTCTCTCTCTCTCTCTCTCTCTCTCTCTCTCTCTCTCTCTCTCTCTTACTCTCTCTCTCTCTTTATTTTTTTAATAGTATAAAGAGAAGGGAAAGAGATCCAACACAAGAATAAGAATAAGAACAATAAAAGAGGAAAAACATAGAGAAGACAATGGAAAAGAAGAAGAAATAGAAGATAAAACTTAATGGTTATCGTAAGAATAACAAAACACGTATTAGAGATTTAAAAAAAAATACAACTGCAGCAACAAGAGCAACAATGATATCAATAGTAACCAAAAATCAACAACAGCAATAGTCACTACAACATCAAATCAACAACGCCAATAATTACTACAGAGCATTAACAACAATGATTTTCTACAACAACAGATCACTGATAACAATAATTCCTACAACAACAGATTATTAACAACAATAATTTATACAACAGCCTAATAACAACAATAATTTCTACAACAGACCAAAAACAACAATAATATCTACAACAGACCAAAAACAATAATAATTTCTACAACAACAAATCAACAACAATAAACTAACAAAAACATTAATAACAACACCATTCTCATCCTCATCATCAAAACATAAAGAAAAGAATGAAGTAACAACAAACACAATGCAAATATCAACAATAACATCAATAATATAAATGGACATAAACAAGAGACAAGACAATTGCAACAAAAACAAAAATGTCACTACAACATGAATTAAAAAAAAAAATACAAGAGCTAAATCAACATATGAACAAAAACAATTTCAGTACCAATGGTGACAACAAACAAACAAGAGCAAATGCAACAACGACAAAGGAACAAAAATAGCACTAATGGTAACAATAAAAAAATGAACAAAAGCAACATTAAAGACAATAAATAAAGGAACAAAAACATCGCTAACAATAACAATAAATGAATAAAAACAAATGTCAGCAAATAAACAGAAATCGAGCAAGTGCAGTAACAACAACTGAACAAATACAGCACTGATAATGGTAATAATCGAACAAAAACAACAATAACAGTAACATTAATAATTGAACATAAACAATAACAATAACATTACTAATAAACAAAAACAACAACAATGGTAACGTTAACAAATTAACAAAAATAACGTCAATAAATGAACAGAAACAACGCTATTGATAACGTTAATGAATGGACAAAAATAACATCAACAATAACGCTAATAAATGAACAAAAACATTAATACATTAACAAAAACAATAACATTAATACATAAACAAAAACAATAATTGAACAAAAATATTAATTGATGAACAAAAACAATAACATTAACACATAAACAAAAACATTAATAAATGAACAAAAACATTAACAAACGAACAAAACACACCAACAACAACATTAGTACATGAACAAAAACAACACCAATGATAACTTTAATGAATGAACAAAACATCAATAAATGAACAAAAAACAACACCAATAATAACAACAATAAATTAATACAAACAACACCAGCAACAACAATAAATGAACAAAAGATTAGTACATGAACAAAAAAACTAACACCAGCAATACCACCACCAAATGAACAAAATCAACACCAGCAATACCAACACCAAATGAACAAAATCAACACCAGCAATACCAACACCAAATGAACAAAATCAACACCGACACAACAAACAAACAAACAAATGCAACATCAACAACAGACGAACAAAGACAGGAGCAAGTGCAACATCAAGAGCAACACTGCAGCGGCGAAGTGTTGCAATATTCAGAGACTGACCGAGTCTGACGATGGTGGCAGCGCCGGAAGTAGTGGTGGCAGTGGTGGTGATTATGGCACTTGGTGATGAGGATGTGGTGATCGTGGTGGTGATAGGAAGTAGTGGTGGCAGTGGTGGTGATTATGGCACTTGGTGATGAGGATGTGGTGATCGTGGTGGTGAGTGGTGATTATGGCACTTGGTGATGAGGATGTGGTGATCGTGGTGGTGATAGGAAGTAGTGGTGGCAGTGGTGGTGATTATGGCACTTGGTGATGAGGATGTGGTGATCGTGGTGGTGATAGGAAGTAGTGGTGGCAGTGGTGGTGATTATGGCACTTGGTGATGAGGATGTGGTGATCGTGGTGGTGATAGGGTGAGGTGTGGTGATGAAGATGGTGGTGATGGGGAGTTGTGGTGATGGAGAGTTGTGGAGATCGTGGTGGTGATAGGGTGAGGTGTGGTGATGGTGTGTTGTGGTGAGTTAGTTGTGGTGATTGTGAGTTGTGGTGACGAGGAGGTTAAGGATGGTGGTGCGTGTGATGAGTGTTCGAGTATGGTGTGGTGATGAAGATGATGGTGATGGGGAGTTGTGCAGTGGTGACGAGGAGGATAAGGATAGTGATGAGTGTGAAAATTCTGTGGTGATGATGGTAGTGATAAGGATGATAAGGTAATATTCTAAGTTGTATAATGTTAATGATGTTGATGAAAATGCTGTTGATGAGGTGATGATAATGATAGTGATGAAAGTGTTAATGTTGATGAGATGATAATAATGATGGTGATGAAAAAATTATTGATGATGATGGTGATGAAATGTTGTTGAATATGGTAATGAGGGTGATGAAAACATAGTTGATGATGATGATGGTGATAAAAATGATGATGATGATGATGATAATGATGGTGAAGAAAACATTGTTGATGATGGTGATGAAAATTTTGATGATGATGGTAATAATGATGGTGATAAAAAAAATGTTGATGATGATGAAATGTTGATGATGATGATAATGATGGTGATGAAAACATAGTTGATGTTGATAATGAGGGTGATGAAAACACTGTTGATGATGATGGTGATAAAATGATGATGATGATGATGATAATGATGAAGATTTTTATGATGATGAGGAGGATGGTGATGAGGATGGTGGTACTGATAATGATATTCACAGCAGTAGAGTGAAAATGAGAACAGTGATAACGACAGCGATGGCGATGATAATGTTCACACTAACTTAGGGAAGTCTAGTGATGATAACAATCAAAAGAGACACAAAACATGATGACAAAAGAAAAGAAGAAAGGGTGCTGAATAAGCTTAACCTTTCAAAACAAAAACAAAAATAAAGAAACAACAACAAAAAAGAAACAAAAAAGAAAGTTTAAGGGGGGGTTGGGAAGTCCTAATACGAAAAGGATCAAAGGAAATTCAGAAGAGACGAGATACGGCATCGAATGAAGGGCAAAGAAGGAGAGAGATAGGGCACAAGGGAATAAAAGATGGGCATAGAAGATAGGAGTGATAATCGATGCCAAATAAGGGGTGACGGCGAGATAAAAGATATGTTGCGTGTGGATCAAGTGACTTTATTTTTTTTGTCTCTCTCTTTGTTCATTCATCATCTATTTGTGTGTGTGTGTCTTCTCTGTATATGTATTTCTGTGGTTCTGTTTTTTCTGTCTCTATTTCTCTCTCTCTTTGTTTGTCTGTCTTTTTCGTCTGTGTTTCTGCCTGTCTGTTTACCTGTCTGTATATCTGTCTGTTTGTCTCTCTATGTGATTCTCTCTCTCTCTCTCCCTTCTCTCTCTCTCTCTTTCTCTCTCTCTCTCTCTCTCTCTCTCTCTCTCTCTCTCTCTCTCTCTCTCTCTCTCTCTCTCTCTCTCTCTCTCTCTCTCTCTCTCTCTCTCTCTCTCTCTCTCTCTCTCTCTCTCTCTCTCTCTCTCTCTCTCTCTCTCTCTCTCTCTCTCTCTCTCTCTCTCTCTCTCTCTCTCTCTCTCTCTCTCTCTCTCTCTCTCTCTCTCTCTCTCTCTCTCTCTTCCTTTTCCTTATCTTCCTCTTCCCTCCTCAATCACCCCCTCTACCTCTTCCTCCTCTCTCTCCTTCTTCCCTGCTCCATCTCCTCGTCCCCTCCTCTGAATTAAACATACTCATTCCATCGCAGCCATAAAGTAAATCGAATTAAAAAGTCATAATGCAAAGGAAACCGACCCTTAGCATCATATTTATAATCTGATGTTTTCTACGTCCTAATCTCCAAAAACTCTACGGGGTCTCCATCCAGATTTCACATACATTTTTTTTTTTTCTTTTTGTCATATTTCTTCCTATTTTGCCTTCTTTCTCTCCTTTCATTTCTTTTTTCCTTTCTTTCTTACCTTTGATTTTTTTCCCTTCTTCTGCCTTTTCCTTCCTCTCTCTTGTCCCATGGCTCTCACTCCTTCCTTCCTCTTTATTCCTCTTTACATTCTTTCCTTCCTTCTCTTCTTACCATTTCTTTCCTCTCCCCTTCATCGCTCCTCCTTCCCTTCTTCCTACTTCCACCCCTTCATTTTCTCCTTCCCCCTCCCCCTTCCACCCTCTCTTTCTCCTTCACCCTCCCCCTTTCCACCCCCACTTTCTTTTCACCCCTTCTCTCTTCCCCCTCCTCCTTCCACCACTTCCCTTCCTTCTCTCTTCCACCCTCCCCCTTCTACCTCCTTCTTTTCTCCCTTCATTTTCTCCCTGCCTCCGCTCAAATCCTTCCACCCTTCCTTTTCTCCCTTCCACTCCTTCCTTTCTCCCCTCCCCAAATCCTTCCCACCCCCTCCTTTCTCCTCCTTCCCTCCACTCCTTCCTTTCCCTCCTCCCTCGTCCACCCCTTCCTTTTCTCCTCCTCCTCCCACCCCCTCAGTCTCTCCTTCCCCCTTCCACTCTTCCTTTTCTCCTCTCCCCTCCCCCTTTTCCCCTCCCTCCCTCCCTTCTCTCCTTTTCTCCCTCCCTTCTCTCCTTTCACCTCCCCATCCTTCCACCCCCTCAGTTTCTCCCTCCCCTCTTCCCTACCCTCCTCCCACCCTTTCCCTCTCCTCCCTCCCACCCCCTCAGTTTCTTCCTCTCTCCCCTCCTCCCTCCTCCCACCCCCCTCTATTCTCCCTTTCCTTTCCCTCCCCCTCTTTCCCCTCCCTCCTCCCTCCCACCCCCTCTACTTTCTCCCCTTCCCCCTCCCCCACCTCCCACCCCCTCAGCGCCCCCTCCTTTCCTTCCTCCTTCCTCCCCTTCCCACCCTTCCTCCCTTCCTCCCACCCCACTCCGTTTCTTCCTCTCCAGCGTCACTCCCTCCCTAACTCCATCTCCAACTCCGCCGACCAGACGCGGGCAACAATCAGCATTAGCCTTAAGAGCATCGCCATTTGCGTCAGCTGACTCCGGAGAGCGCCGTCGGTCCCGGGGCTTTAGCATTAGACCTACGGGAGGGAGGGGTTAGGAGGGGGTGGAGGGAGGAAGGGGGTTGGGTTGGGAGGGGGTGGAGGAAGGGGGTGGGAGGGGGAGGGGGAGGAGGTTGGGAGGAGGAGGGAGGGGGTGGGAGGGGTGGAGAAGGAAGGGGAGGAGGGTTGGGAGGGGGGAGGATGGAGGAGGGAGGGAGGGGAAAGGGGGTGGGAAGGGGGAGGGGAGGGGAAGAAGGGGGAAGAGGGTGGGAGGGGCAGTGGAGGTGGGGGGAGGGGGAAAGAGGGTGGGAAGGGGGGGAGGGAGAGAAGGGAGTGGAGGAGAAGGAGGGCGAGGCAAGGGAGGAAGGGAAAGCGGGGGACGGGGGAAGAGGAGTAAGAAGGAAGGGAGTAAAGGAGGGGGGAAGGAGTGGCGAAGGGGGAAGTGGTGGGAGGTTAGGAGATGAGGGAGAGAGAGAGGAGGGAGTGGAAGAGGGGGAAGAAATGGGGAGAGGTGGGAGGGGAGGGAAGGATGAGAGGGATAGAGTGGGTAGGAGGAGGGAGAGGGGATAGGGAGATAATGAGACGATAGAAAAGGGATGGGGAGGGGGAGGGTAAGTAGGAAGAGGTAGGAAGGGAGTGAGGAGGGGGGTAGGGGAGGGATGGAAAGTGAGTACTAATGATAACAAGGATAATGTCTGTTTGGTTGTGTGTTTTTAGGTGAGGAAAATACATGTGGATGTGTGTTTTTGTGTGTGTTTGTACATGTGTTTTATTTGTTTATATGCGTATGTTGAGAGAGAGAGAGAGAGAGAGAGAGAGAGAGAGAGAGAGAGAGAGAGAGAGAGAGAGAGAGAAAGAGAAAGAGAGAGAGAGAGAGAGAGAGAGAGAGAGAGAGAGAGAGAGAGAGAGAGAGAGAGAGAGAGAGAGAGAGAGAGAGAGAGAGACAGACAGACAGACAAAAAAAAACTACCTACCTATAAATATCCCCAGAAGGCCAGCAATCCCCCCAAAAAGCATGAATTATCTTTAAAAGGCAAAAAAGAGAACCGATATATCTTTAGTTACTCAAAAAAAAAAAAAAAAAAAAAAAAACACAACATAGACAAATGATCATGTTTGTTTAATCTCCGCAGGAAGAACCCGATAACGATGTATATTTATAGCCAAATTTTAGATGCCTTGTTTACACCGTCTCTCAGCGTCGACGTATAGGCCTACTCT
>NC_091568.1:8057242-8059742 GCF_042767895.1 Penaeus vannamei
GAGGAGGGGGAAGAAGAAGAGAAGAGGGGGGGATGAAAAGGGAGGGGAGGGGGGGAGGAAAAGGGAGGGGAGGGGGAAGAGGGGGTCTGGAAAGAGGGAGGGGAAGAGGAAAGGGATGGGGGAGGAGGAAAAGGGAGGGGAAGGAGGAAAAGAGAGGGGCAGGAGGAGGAGAAGAAGTAGTAAAAGAAGGAGGAGGAGGAAAAGGAAAAGGCAAAGGATGAAGAAAATGATGATGAAGATGGAGAAGAATTTAAGACACAAAAAGACACGACACACTCGGTACCAAAATCCATTTTGACCTATATTCTGTATTTTCCTTCAATTCAATTTATTCCTAACTGAAATGGATGACGCCAGTTAGAGAATCAACCTTAAAAAACTCCAAACATATATCTTTCATTAAACTAGTTACTTGTATAAATTGTTCCTAGGAATCCCATTCATTTCATCTTCTTCCTTTGTTATCTTGTTCTGCTAACAAAGAAAAAAATAATGATAATAATGATAGTAATAATAATAATAAGAATAAGAATAAGAATAAGAATAAGAATATTAATGATGATAATGATTAAAATGATGATAGTAATGACGATGGTATCAATATTACTACTACTTTTACTAATACAATTACTACTACTACTATTACTATTGCTGATGCTGCTATTACTACTAATGATAAAGATGATAATGAAAATGGTAATAGTAATGATAATAAGAGGAAGAATTAATAATGCTAATAATAAGAAGAATAAGAATGATAATAAGGATAATGATAAGAATAATAACAATGTTAATTATAATGATAATAGTAAGATTATCATTATTGTTATTATCATTAGTTTTATTATCATCATTATTGTTTTGTTATTATTGCTGCTATTATTATTATTATTATTATTATCATTAGTTTTATTATCATCATTATTGTTTTGTTATTATTGCTGTTATTATTATTATTATTATTATTATTATCATTATCATTATCA
The DNA here is from genome assembly GCF_042767895.1 of Penaeus vannamei. Lineage (NCBI taxonomy): Eukaryota > Metazoa > Arthropoda > Malacostraca > Decapoda > Penaeidae > Penaeus > Penaeus vannamei. The sequence goes on from NC_091568.1 coordinate 8,058,229, forward strand.
TTATCATTATCATTATCATTATCATTATCATTATCATTATCATTTTTATTATTTTTATTATTATTATCATTATTATTATCATTATTATTATTATCATTATCATTATTATTGACATTATTATTAGCAGTAGTAGTAGTATTCATTATTGTTAATATTTAAATGGTGAAATTTAACACAGGTCTCAAGGAACCCACAGCGTTAGACACAGCATTGATTTTTACGTTAGAATCAAATACCTATCGAAGTAAGTCAATACACTATACTGTATAGGTTGCCATCACCATACGTAGGCACTGTTATACAAAGTAATACACGGTTCTCTTTCTCTTAAAAAGCTTCTGTTTGTACATATTTACACACAAAAAAAGTTTTTCTTGATGGTAATGGTAAGTAGGAGAGTGTAAATATATTTTTCAGTCTTTTTTTCTTTCTTTTCTTTTTCGTTTTTTTTTCTTTGTTGGTTTCTTCTTCTTTATTCTTCATTTCTTTCGTTCTTATCTCCCTCTCTCTCTCTCTCTCTGTCTGTCTGTCTCTCTCTCTATGTCTGTCTCTATATGTCTCTCTCTCTCTCTCTCTCTCTCTCTCTCTCTCTCTCTCTCTCTCTCTATCTATCTATCTATCTATCTATCTCTCTCTCTCTCTCTCTCTCTCTATCTCTCTTCTCTCTCTCTCTCTCTCTCTCCCTCCCCCCCTCCCTCTCTTTCCTCCCTCCCCCCCCCCCCTCTCTAGCACATAGCAATCAAATTTAATGTTCTCCATCAATACAGCTTGATTGACGCCTGAGAGCAATGATGGCTAGTGTTTGCTCGCTCGATGATGCCCTCAAGAAGTGGTCGATGAGGAAGAGGTCGTCTTAGGGTGACGGATTAAGAGGGGGGCGGGGAGAGGGCGAATAGATTAGGGTGAAGGAGTGAGCGGTGAAGTACAGGGATAGGTTGTATATGAATGTGTGTATGTGTGTGTGTGTGTGTGTGTATATGTGTATATGTGAATATATATATATATATGTATGTATATATATATATATATATATATATAGAGAGAGAGAGAGAGAGAGAGAGAGAGAGAGAGAGAGAGAGAGAGAGAGAGAGAGAGAGAGAGAGAGAGAGAGAGAGAGAGATTCATTTGTCTATTCATTTATTTATGCTCACTTATTCTTAGTCTACGGATACGTCTTGTCGATATTTAAATGTTTAAAGAACTTACATGTATTTGGCTTTATCCTCAAAAGTGTCAAGTAATTCCTAACCACACTTATAAAACTTAAAATCAAAACGGCTTTCGGGGAATGTGGATAATCTGTCTCCCCATTAAATCCACTTCCCCCTTACCCACACGGGGCCATACACCCATTCATAGCCGATCACGTGATCAATCAAATGTGGATTCGACACATTGCTTTTCCATTAAGTTTCGTTACAAGGTTTCTTTCACCGGGAATTTTCGTCTCGTCACGGTCACGCCTCACGGAAAGGAAAAGAAAAGAAAATGAAAAATAAAAGTATATGATATTT
>NC_091568.1:8064742-8069742 GCF_042767895.1 Penaeus vannamei
TCATTTTGAATTCTCTTATTGCTTTTCTTCACTTTTTCTATCCCCTTTTCTCCTCTTCTCCCTCATTCCCTCTCTTTTTTTTCCCTCTTCCCTCTCCTTCCTCTCTTCGTGTCGCCTCTCTCCTCATTTTCCTTCCACCCGCTATTTTCTCCCTCATTTCTCGGGCTTCTCCTATCTCCCTCACCTGCCGCCCCTTCACCCCTCTTCCTCCTCTTCGTTCTTGCTTTGACTCTCCCTACGTCCCCTCTCCCCCCCTCCTCCCCCTTCCCACTCCCCCTTTCCTACCCTCCCCCCACTCCTCGCTTCTTGTGACTCTCCTACGTCCCCCTCTCACCCCCTCCTCCTTCCCTTCCACCTTTCCTACCCCCCACTCCTCGCTTCTTGTGACTCTCCCTACCGTCCTCCCCTCTCCCCCTACCCTTCCCCTTCCCCCTTTCCTATCCCCCCCCCCCCACTCACCTGTGACTCTCCTACGTCCTCCCTCCCCTCACTCCCCGCCCGCTTCCCTTTCTACCCTCCCCCCACTCTTGTGACTCTCCTACGTCCTCCCTCCCCCCTCCCCCCTCCTCCCCCTCCCTTCCCCCTTTCCTACCCCCCCCCCCCCACTCTCCTCCGCTTCTTGTGACTCTCCCTACGTCCACTCCCTTCCACTCCCCATCCCCCTTCCCCCCCCTTCCCCCTTTCCTACACCCCCCACTCTTGTGACTCTCCTACGTCCTCCCTCCCCCCTCCTCCCCTTCCTCCTTTCCTACCCCCCCCCCCCCCACTCAGCTGTCAAGTGCGGTGGCAACAATGCAATCTTTCATAGGAGAGGGGGGGGGGTAAGGGAGGGAGATGGGAGGGGCGGGGGGAGGGGGGGGAGGCGGTCGGCTTGCAGTAAAGGAAGGAAGGTTAAAAGAAGAATGAAAAAAAAGGAAGAGAAGAGAAAGAAGAAGAAAAAGAAATACCGAGATACACGAATACCGAGGTACACGAAAATAAAAAAAGTAAAAAAATAATTTAATCCATCTTTAACAATGATAATAAAAAAAGAAAAAGAAAAGAATATATATATATATATATATATATATATATATATATATATATATATATATATATATATATATATACAGAGAAGAAAAGATACAGAAAACGTACATAATTCATTTTACAACCTTCTAATTCTACATTGAAAAAAGCGAAAGGAGGTGTAAAGAGGATGGAAGATGAACGAATAATATGGAAACGATGATTAAAAATAGGATGTTGATGGAAACGACGTTAATAATAAGAACAACAACAAGCAGAAGAAGAAGAAGAAGAAGAAGAAGAAGAAGAAGAAGAAGAAGAAGAAGAAGAACAATAATAAGAATAAGAATAAGAATAAGAATAAGAAGAAGGAGGAGGAAAAGAAAAAGAAAAAGAAAAAGAAAAAGAACAACAACAACAACAACAACAACAACGAGAAGAACAAGAACAAGAACAAGAAAAACAAGAAAAAAACAGACAATGATGGAAACGACGATAAAAAAAAATTCAAGTCAAAGTCACGTGATCTAGAAGTTCACTTAAGGTCATGTTCTCCACTTTATAAGGTTTATAAAGGACTTATTGTCACACGCAGATACTCCAGCCGAGGAAGAGAAAGAGGGAGGAGGAAGGAGAAGACAAGAGGAAAAGAGAAGAAAGGTGCACTCGCGAGGAAAGAGGAAATAGGGGAAAAATGGAGAATTGACACTCGTGACGAAAGAGGAGGTAGAAAAAATTGGAAGAGGGAAAGAGGAGATAGAAAAAAGGGAGAATTGACACTCGTGACGAAAGAGGAGGTAGGAAAAATAAGAAGAAGGAAAGAGGAGATAGAAAAAAAGGAGAATTGACAGTCGTGACGAAAGAGGAGGTAGGAAAATTAGAAGACGGAAAGAGGAGATAGAAAAAAGGGAGAATTGACACTCGTGACGAAAGAGGAGGTAGGAAAAATAAGAAGACGGAAAGAGGAGATAGGGGAAAAAAGGAGAATTGACACTCGTGACGAAAGAGGAGGTAGGAAAAATTAGAAGACGGAAAGAGGAGATAGAAAAAAGGGAGAATTGACACGTGACGAAAGAGGAAGTAGGAAAAATAAGAAGGAAAGAGGAGATAGGGGGAAAAAGGAGAACTGACACTCGCGACGAAAGAGGAGGTAGGAGAAATTAGAAGACGGAAAGAGGAGATAGAAAAAGGGATAAGTGACACTCGTGACGAAAGAGGAGGTAGGAAAAATAAGAAGAAGGAAAGAGGAGATAGAAATAAGGAGAATTGACACACACGACGAAAGAGGAGACAGATAAAAAGAGAATTGACACTTGATGAAAGAGGAGATACAAGAGAATTAGGAGAACTGACACACACGACGAAAGAGGAGACAGAAAGAAAGAGAACTGAAGCACACGACGAAAGAGGAGACAGAAAAAAATGATACTCCCGACGAAAGAGAAAATAGAACAAAAAGAGAATTGACACACGACGAAAGAGGAACTACAAAAAATAATAATTGACACTCACGACGAAAGAAGATAGATAAAAAAGAAGAATTGACACTCACGACGGAAGAGGAGGTAGATAAAAAGAAAATTAACACACGACGAAAGAGGAGATAGATAAAAAAGGAAATTAACACACATGACGAAAGAGGAGAAATGAAAACAATATAAAGAACATAATAAAGAAAAAATAAACATAAAAAACGCAAAAACGAAAGAAAAATAAGACACTTGAACCAAGAACAAACACGAGAGAGAGAGAGAGAGAGAAATATAGAATAAGAGAAAGAGAACAGAAACAGAGAGAGACAGAGAAGAAATAAGTTCCTTTGACGCTAAATTTGCTACATCAAAAAAAAAAAAAAAATAAAAAAATAATAAAAGAATAATAATAATAACAATAAAAAGATAAAATAAAAAATAAGAAAAAAATTAAGATATTTCCCAAGGAGACGTAGATTCCTCGTGAGAAAAAAAGCCAAGAAAAAGACGATTCCTTAACACGCATTGCAAGGTCCGAGTTGAAGGAAGTGACTTTGCAATGCGAGTTAAGGTGTTCGGATATTTTTTTTTTTTTTTTTTTTTTTTTTTTTTTTTTGTATTGCAACATGTTTGGGAGCAAAAGCATGAGTGTCTGTATTGATTTTTTTTTTATCTATTCTTATTTTTCTTATTTTTTTCGTGTTTCGTGCCTATTGTATATGATTATCTTTATTCTTTATTATTATTCTTTTTCTTGTTATTGTTGTTGTTCTTCTTCCGCCCTTCTTTCTTTCTTCTTCGTCTTCTCTGCCTTCTTCTTCTTCTTCTTCCCTTCTTATGTTCTTCTTCGCCATCTCTGTCTCCTTCTTCTTTTCTTCTTCTTCTTCTTCTCCTTCTTCTTTTTCTTCTTCTTCTTCTTCTCCTTCTTCTTTTTCTTCTTCTTCTTCTTCTCATTCTCATCTTTCTTCTTCTTCTTCTTCTTCCTCCTCATCTTCTCTCATTTCTCTATCTTTCCTTATACTTATCTGATGTTTCCATATCTATTTTATCCGATAGATGCGCTCCAAACATAATCCATAATCCAAATATAGCAACAGGCATATAAATTACAAATACAAATTACCTTTTTACAAAAATAAAAACAAAAACAAAAGCCCTCCAACCACCTTTTATACATAAAAAAATCACAAATACAAAAACAAAAACAACTCCTCCAACTACCTTTTCCACATAAAAAATCACAAATACAAAAACAAAAACAAAATCCCTCAACTACCTTTTACGTATAAAAAAATACAAATACAAAAACAAGAACAAAATCCCTCAACTACCTTTTACACATAAAAAAATACAAATACAAAAACAAAAACAAATTCCCCCAACTACCTTTTACGTATAAAAAAATACAAATACAAAAACAAGAACAAAATCCCTCAACTACCTTTTACACATAAAAAAATACAAATACAAAAACAAAAACAAATTCCCCCAACTACCTTCTACACATAAAAAAAATACAAATACAAAAACAAAAACAAAATCCCTCAACTACCTTTTATACATAAAAAAAATACAAATACAAAAACTAAAACAAAATCCCTCAACTTCCTTTTACGTATATAGAAAAAATACAAATACAAAAACAAAAACAAATTCCCCCAACTACCTTTTCCACATAAAAAATCACAAATCCAAAAACAAAAACAAAATCCCTCAACTATCTTTTACACACACAAAAAAATTACAAATACAAAAACAAAAACAAATTCCCTCAACTACCTTTTACGTATATATAAAAAATCACAAATACAAAAAAAAAAAAAAATCCCCCAACTACCTTTTACACATAAAAGAAAAATTACAAATACAAAAACAAAAACAAAATCCCTCAACTGCAGCACCTTTTATACATAGTAAAAAATTTACAAATACAAAAACAAGAACAAAATCCCACAACTACCTTTTTTACACAAAAAAATACAAATACAAAAACAAAAACAAAATCCCTCAACTTCCTTTTCCACATAAAAAAATTACAAATACAAAAACAAAAACAAAATCCCCCAACTACCTTTTCCACATAAAAAATTACAAATACAAAAACAAAAACAAAATCCCCCAACTACCTTTTACAAAAAAAAAAAAAATCACAAATACAAAAACAAAAACAAAATCCCTCAACTACCTTTTACGCATAAAAAAAATTACAAAAACAAAAACAAAAACAAAATCCCTCAACTACCTTTTACACAAAAAATCACAAATACAAAAACAAAAACAAAATCCCCCAACTAGCTTTTCCACATAAAAAAAATTACAAATACAAAAACAAAAACAAATTCCCCCAACTACCTTTTACACATAAAAAAAAATTACAAATCCAAAAACAAAAACAAAATCCCTCAACTACCTTTTACGTATAAAAAAATACAAATACAAAAACAAAAACAAAATCCCCCAACTACCTCTTATACATAAAAAAAATACAAATACAAAAACAAAAACAAATTCCCCCAACTA
>NC_091568.1:8077242-8079335 GCF_042767895.1 Penaeus vannamei
TTATCATCAGTTTTCAGGCATGAAATACAATTTTTTTTTTTTCAAATTGTCATTTTTCTATCAATTTTGCATTTTTTTTCTTTTCTTGTTATTCTTTTTTTTCTCTCTCTCTTGTCATTTTTTAAAATTTTCTTTCCTTCTTTCTTTTCTTGTCATTCTGTTATCTCATCTATCTCGTTTTTTTTTTGTTTTTTTTTGTTACTTTCCTCTGTTTCATTTTTATCTTTCTTTTGTTTCTTCCTCTACTTTTTATGTCCAATCTTCCTTTTTTCTAATTCCTTATTCTAACCTTCTCTCTTATAAAAAAGTAAATAATAATAATATTTTCTATACCTTTGAATCTTTTTGTGTTGATTCCTTCTTTGTATTTCTTTTCTAATTCCTTTCTCCCATCCTCTTTCTTTTATCATTCTCTTCTAATTTTATCAAATGTATTCTTTTGCTATCCATTCTGTCTCCTTCTGATTCTATTTAATCTGCAATTTGTGTTTATTCTTTCATTCTTTTTCTAATCCCATAAGTATTTTTAAGTCTATCACTTTTTTTTCTTTTATCTTTTCAAACTCTTTTTCTGCAATCTTCTGTCTTCTATTTATATATGTATTTTTTATTACATCATACTTTTCTTTTTCCATTTCTTTCGTTTTATCTTATCATCCCTTCTTTGTCTTTTTTTCCATCTACTTTTTCTTTTCTCTTTTTATCTAAATATCCCTTATCTATCCATTTTTTCTCTCTATCTATCTATTTTCTTCTCTTATCTAATCATACCTCCTCTATCTATCTTTCTTTTAATTTCTGACTTTCCTCTGTCCATATTTTTAGTTCAGTCTTCCCTCTATATTCTTCTTATCATCCCACCTCTATCCTTTCTTTCTCTTCATCTATTCTTCCGATTCCTTCTTCTTCCTGACCTTCAAAATCATTCTTTTTTTAACTCGTTTTTTATTCTTTCGTCCTTGCCTTGCTCTCTTTCGTAAGAACTTCTTTCATCTTTTAGTTGGTGTCTATTCTGGGATGGCTAAAAACAGCGAAAAGAAAGAAGGGGAATAAGACAGAACGAGAGAGAGAGAGGGAGGGAGAGGGAGAAGGGGGCAGGAGGGAGGAAGAGGGGAGGAAGAGAGGGAGAAAGAGAGAGAGAGAGGGAGAAAGACAGAGAGAGAGAGGGAGATAGAGATAGATAGGTAGATAGATAGATAGATAGATAGACAGACAGATAGATAGATAGATAGATAGAAAGAGACAGAGAGAGAAAGAGAGAGAGAGAGAGAGAGAGAGAGAGAGAGAGAGAGAGAGAGAGAGAGAGAGAGAGAGAGAGAGAGAGAGAGAGAGAGAGAGGGATAAAATGATAGACAGACTACAGAAAGATATATACAGAGAAGTGGGGAGAAAGAAGTGCGAGAGCGAGAAGAGGCTAAGCATAACATAACATGACAGACAGATAGATATATTTACAGTAAAATAGAAGAATAGGCAAACAGATAGACCGATTAAGATAAACCGATTTATGAAGAGATTGATAAATAAGAAAAAATAATATTTCCCTCTTTCTTTTCTTTACTTCCTCATAAACTAATATTCTAAATCCCCCTCCCCCCAAAAAAAGAAAAAAAAAATCCCTCCTTCCCTCCCTCCCTCTCTCTGTCTCTTTCTCTCTCCCCTTCTCTCTTTTCCTCCCTCCCTCTCTCTCTCCCTCTCTCCCTTTCTCCCTCCCTCCCTCTCACCTTCCCTCTCTTTCTCCCTCCCTCTATCCCTCCCTCCCCCTCTTTCTCTCTCCCATCCTCTATCTATTTATCTATCTATTTTTTAACCTTATTAAAAATAGATAAATAAAAGGTGCACCAGAAAGATAACAACGATATATATAAAATCGTAATAGACACGGAGACAATATTGCAGAAAGGAACGGTCGCGAAACTGGATTGGAAAACACATGAAATTTCGAAAAGCGTCAATGGAAACCGAAATTGGGGGTGTGGGGGGGTGGGGTGGGGGTGGGGGTGGGGGGTGGGGGGGTCATTTATACGATTTCTGTCGATTTCCGCGGATCTGGAAAGCGTTTTCGTATTTGATTACTTTTCTTGTAGGTTTTT
>NC_091568.1:8079835-8099835 GCF_042767895.1 Penaeus vannamei
TTCCACCATAAACGCACATAAAACACCGAGAGTATTTTATGCAAATACTCCTTCGGCCATTCTTAAGCAGTACCCCCTCGTAAGTATTGATGAACATCTCGAAACTCGGAACAATGTAAGTGGATATTGCCCTCGTGGATCCTTGCAACTTAGGGCAGAGCAGGGTTTTGCGCTTACGTTGTGCAAAAAAGATTGTAGTTTGCAGCGCCAGGATTGCAGGAGGATTCATGACTGGGCTCACACGACGCAAGCATGCAGAGTTGGCACGAGAACTTCTATCCCCGGTCTTTCTTATCAAATAAAGGTTCAAGAGTCCTTTTCGGAGAATCACAGAGCGTTCACCAGGATCCGAACGCTCTCTGGAAATATGAAAAAGTATAATTTTGAAAAGGGACGAAGCCACTTACACCTCTTCTGGGGCTACAATCCAGTGTCACAATCATACTGATATTCTAGCAAGGTCAGCTTGTGAGAAACAGTGAGCGGATAAAAACTTGGATAAATTCTCAAAGTAGAAGAAAACATTGCGACCAGTTTTTATAGACAAAAGGGGCGCATGTTGTAATGACTGTGAACTTTAAAGCTTGGAATTAATGATTCTCCCAATTTCCCTTTCTTTCTTTTTCCTTCTACTTATTAGTTGTATCTTCTCTTTAATATTAATTTTTCCTCTTTCTCCATTTCTCCCTATTCTGCTCTTCTCTCTCTCTCTCTCCGTCTCTCTCCCTCTCTATTTCTATCTTTCTCCCTCTCTCTCTCTGTCTTCTCCTATCTCTTCGCTCTCTCCTTCTCTCATTACGGTTCATTTCATCCAGCTCATCTTTCATTCCAAACCCGTTAATATCGCAACCTTCTGCAACATTTAAGGCTGACCATTCAATTCATTTTAGCGAGCAAACTGAAGGTTTAACATCTTCAAGTCATCCTTACTCTCAAGTCCTAAGTCTTGGATTCCGTACGTGACTCCGCCTTAGAGCGATGGTTTTAAGACACGCTAAGCTCTCTATTGCCTATATATTTCATTAGCCGGTTTTATGCAACCATCACACCACCTATCCAGCGTTGCATTCACAATCAAAAACCTATTTTTTATTTCTGTGTGGGATGACGTTAGGCCCAATCACTCAGCTGACCTCAATACATGAAAGGATTGAGGTTGATGGGGTTAGAATGAGTTCTAACTTCTTTCTCTGGATTCGAACTGAGGGGAATGTGACGACTCTATCTAACACTGAAGCAGCTGTATAGGTATACTTTTATTTGCTTATCTTGAGCCAACAATAAGCACATTTTCATATAGTTTACATTAGTTTCTATAAAAGTATTTAAAGAGAGGACGTTTTGAGTGCTTCAGAAGGAGTAGCAAGTCTCCAGACCCGTCTTAGGTAAGTCTTAGCTCCCTAGTCCATGAATCTTTAGTAACGTCTTACTCCTATCAAGGCTACCGTCACCACATCGATTCAAACTACATCCCCTAATGAATATAATACGAATCGAAGTAAAACAAACGAATCTCACTAAAGACCGCGGTTGAAAACGAATAGAGTTTAATATTAACATAATATCCAACGACGTTTCGGAATGATGGTGGGATCCTCATCATGGTTGCAAATTGCAAGAGGTTATTTGTAAACAATGACACCCCTAATGAGAATTTTATGACGCGTAATTAAGTTTCAATTAGATTTTAGACCACGTATTACTGTTTATATATTACTGTTATTGATTTCAAGATTGGTTTCGCTTTCTAATATCTATTTCATTCATAACTAATTTCCATATTTACCCACCTATTCGTTAATCAATTTATTATCACTACCCGGCTAACAAGATCAATATCCGAATGATACATACTTAAAACATTTACCAAAATCCCAGATTCTTTTCTTCTTCTTCTTCTTCCCCCTCCTCCTTCTCCTCCTTTCCTAGTATTCTAAACGCAGAATTAAAAAAAAAAAAAAAAAAAAAAAAAATCAATCAATACCGGAAGCTATACATGGAAAAAAATCAATATCCGACAGTATGGATTTGCTCCTCGAAGGTCAGGATGCTATTGAATAACAATGTTGAATAAAGAATCTTTTCATGTTGCACCTCGACCCTTGTAACACTTGGTATTGTGACAGCTAACGGGCTCTCAGGTAACAACTCTTTGGATAGTTTCTTGTGTACCGTCGTGGGGGTGAGAGAGGGAGGGGGGGGGGGGGAGGAGGGTGGAAGGGAGGAAGGGAAGGTGAGGAGGGAAAGAGGGTTGTAGGAAGGGGAGGGAAGGGAGGTTGGAGGAAGAGAGGGGAAGGAGGGAGGGAGAGAGGAAGGGAAAGGGAGGGAGGGAAGAAAGGAAGGGTGAGAGAGGGAAGGGGGTGAGAGAGGGAAGGGAAGGGAAGTGGGTAGTGAGGAAGGGAGGAAGGGAAGATGAGGAGGGAAAGAGGGTTGGAGGAATGGGAAGGAAGGAAGGTTGGAAGAAGGGAGGGAGAGAGGAAGGGAAAGGGAGGAGAGTTGAGGAAAGGGAGGGAGGGAAGAAAGGAAGGGTGAGAGAGGGAAGGGAGGAGAAGTGGGTAGTGAGGAAGGGAGGAAGGGAAGGTGAGGAGGGAAAGAGGGTTGGAGGAAGGGGAGGGAAGGAAGGTTGGAGGAAGAGAGGGGAAGGAGGATTGGAAGAAGGGAGGGAGAGAGGAAGGGAAAGGGAGGGAGGGAAGGGGGGGAGGATTGGAAGAAGGGAGGGAGAGAGGAAGGGAAAGGGAGGGAGGGAAGAAAGGAAGGGTGAGAGAGGGAAGGGAAGGGAAGTGGGTAGTGAGGAAGGGAGGAAGGGAAGGTGAGGAGGGAAAGAAGGTTGGAGGAAGGGGAGGGAAGGAAGGTTAGAAGGGAGGGAGAGAGGAAGGGAAAGGGAGGAGAGTTGAGGAAAGAGAGGGAGGGAAGAAAGGAAGGGTGAGAGAGGGAAGGGAAGGGAAGTGGGTAGTGAGGAAGGGAGGAAGGGAAGGTGAGGAGGGAAAGAGGGTTGGAGGAAATGGAGGGAAGGAAGGTTAGAAGGGAGGGAGAGAGGAAGGGAAAGGGAGGAGAGTTGAGGAAAGAGAGGGAGGGAAGAAAGGAAGGGTGAGAGAAGGAAGGGAAGAGAAGTGGGTCGTGAGGAATGGAGGAAGGGAAGGTGAGGAGGGAAGGAAGGTTGGAGGAAGAGAGGGGAAGGAAGGTTAGAAGGGAGGGAGAGAGGAAGGAAAAGGGAGGAGAGTTGAGGAAAGAGAGGGAGGGAAGAAAGGAAGGGTGAGAGAGGGAAGGGAAGGGAAGTGGGTAGTGAGGAAGGGAGGAAGGGAAGATGAGGAGGGAAAGAGGGTTGGAGGAAGGGGAGGGAAGGAAGGTTGGAGGAAGAGAGGGGAAGGAGGATTGAGGGGAGGGAGGGGGAGAGGAAGGGAAAGGGAGGGAGGGTAAAAAGGAAGGGGGGGGGGGAGGAAGGGAAGAGAAGTGGGTAGTGAGGAAGGGAGGAAGGGAAGATGAGGAGGGAAAGAGGGTTGGAGGAAGGGGAGGGAAGGAAGGTTAGAAGGGAGGGAGAGAGGAAGGGAAAGGGAGGAGAGTTGAGGAAAGGGAGGGAGGGAAGAAAGGAAGGGTGAGAGAGGGAAGGGAGGAGAAGTAGGTAGTGAGGAAGGGAGGAAGGGAAGATGAGGAAGGAAAGAGGGTTGGAGGAAGGGAAGGGAAGGAAGGTTGGAAGAAGGGAGAGAGGAAGGGAAAGCGAGGAGAGTTGAGGAAAGGGAGAGAGGGAGGAAAGGTTGGGAAAGAAGAATAAGAAATAAGCAAGAGAGGCAGAATAGATTGAAGAGTAGGAAAGAAGAAAGCGAAATAGGCAAAGTGGAACAAGAAAAGCAAAACAAAACAGAAAACCTTAGAGAAAACATAAAACAAAAGGGGGTGACCCAATCAACCATCAACGAAATCAGACGAAATCAGAACAAATTATTAAACCAAACCCAGAAATCGCAGCTTACCCCCACCCCCCCCATCCCCCGCCCTAACCCCACCCCACCCCGACTTTTACCTCTTTACCCTAGCCCTGAGACGCACCTCAGGGTATATTACACGCATCTGCACTTGTACATTATGCATATTTAAAACGGAGCGATGGCCGGCCTCATCCTCTGCGACCAGGGGCGAGTCACGTACTGGCGACAACGATTAAGCTTTACCCTTCGCCGATAACTTTCCTCGCGCAGGTTGAGACGTGTCGGCTTCACTGGGGGATGGATCACACACCCCAGCGCGTTCGAAAGCTTGGAAAGGACTTCGGGGCTCACGAATTCGTTTTTTTTCTTCTTCTTTCGCTTCGTGTTTTTTTCAGGAGGGGGGGGGGGGTAACGGGGGTGTTAGGGAAGGGGGGAGATATGTATTTTTAGGGGGGCTTCAGCGTTCTTCTTTGGTCTCTTTTTAAAAATAATCTACCATTCTCTCTCTCTCTCTCTCTCTCTCTCTCTCTCTCTCTCTCTCTCTCTCTCTCTCTCTCTCTCTCTCTCTCTCTCATTACCTTTATGTTTCACGTTGTGATAAGACTTCACTCCTATATACTCAGCATATATAGAAAACGCTCACTATCTCTAAGGCATTCCATATCTTCATTTAATTTCTCCATATTTGCCTATAATGAAATACTCTCCCTCTGTCTCTCTCTCACTCACTCACTCACTCACTCAGTCACTCAGTCACTCAGTCACTCACTCACTCAGTCACTCACTCACTCACTCACTCTCTCTCTCTCTTTATCTCTTTTCCCTCCCTAACTTTAAGCGAATTCATGACCTCGTGATAATTAAACCATGAAAAAACATCAAATTTTGCCCTAGATTCTGAATTCGGTCACCGTACATTCTTATGTTCTTGTTTGTGTAAATTTCGTTGGTATTTACTTTTTTTTCCTAATCTAATCCGTCTCTATCATCCTTCTCATTTGTTATCTACCATTCTTTATTATCATTATGACTGTAGGTGTTATTTAAACCTTGTTATTACTTGTTATTATTCAACTGTTTTGTTATTATTTACTTCATTATTCCTCGCCCTTTAGTTTAGGGCTGACTTTTGTATATTGTAAACACAAGGGGTTGCTTCTCTTTATATATAGCCTGATTTATTTACACCTGGAGACTGTTTAGAGGTAAATGTATACTGTATACGGTTTAGAATGAATATGCAGGTAAATAAATATATGCTATTGTTTACATCTAATTTTTTTTCTCTCTCTTTTTTTTAAGGATTTCTCGCATACCTTCCAAACTTGTTCATTCTTTATCTTTAACAACTACTTAGTAACTCTAATTACTTGAACAACTCTAATCACTTGAACAAATACAGATAAAGCAACTACACAAACTATCTTAGATTCCATTATCTTTTGTAGTAGACTCGACCTTCACAAAAACAAAGGAAAAAATATCAAACTTCAGATTTTATTAGCGCACGTGGGCTGCCATTAATTAAATCGATTTATATAAAACGCAACACAGATTTCCAACGACATGGTTCGGTGTTCGCTTGCTAATTGCTCGTGTTAATTGCAAACCCGATATGTCCGCCGCTGACCTTTGGCAATGATTGTAGCAACGCGAGTGGTCAGCTGGAAAGTTAAGTTCATTTGGTCAGTGATATAGAAATCTAAATATCTATATCTATCTTCATCTATCTGTCCGTCTATCTATCTATCTATCTATCCGTCTATCTATCTTTATTATCTATCTATCTATCTGTCTATCTATGTACACATATATATACATGCATGTATGTAACTTTATTTCTATCTCTATCTAGCTATATCTACGTATATATAAAAAATATACATATATATATATATATATACATATATATATATATATATATATATATATATATATATATATATATATATATATATATATATATATATATATATATATATATATATATACATATATATATATCCACACACACACATATATATATATATATATATATATATATATATATATATATATATATATATATATATATATATATATATGCATACACACACACACACATATATATATTTATATATGCATACATACATATACACACACACACACGCACTAAGTAACGATAATCTTTAACGTACACTTTATCCTGCGCAGTTTGTTCTCTCTCTCTCTCTTCTTTTTATTTATCTTTTTCTACCCTTGTTCTAAGAATAACCAAGAGAAAAAATGATGAAAAAAATTAATAGTCAACTTCAAGACGTGGCCCAAAAATGCATTTGGCGAGGGTAAAAAAAAAAAAAATAATAATAATAAATAAATAAAAAAAATAGAGTAAAAATAAAAAGTGAATACATATCCTGGTTCTTGAGTTCACTTTACTGTTCTGGATAACTTAATATTTTTTTTCCGTAAATATTTATCAAGAACAGTGTAAATACATGTATTGAAGTTCAATTTAAGAATGTTCTGAATAAGCTCTTTATGTGTGTTTTGATTTTTATTTGGTCGAGTGTGTGTGTGTGTGTGTGTGTGTGTGTGTTTGATGGTGTGTGTGTGTGTGCCTTAACCTGTATCTGTACCTGTACGTGTGTGTGTGTTTGTGTGTATGTGTGTGTGTGTGTGTGTGTGTGTGGTTGTGTGTGTGTGTGTGTGTGTGTGTGTGTGTGTGTGTGTGTGTGAGTGTGTGTGTGTGTGTGTGTGTGTGTGTGTGAGTGTGTGTGTGTGTGTGTTTGTGTGTGTGTGTTTGTGTGTTTGTGTGTGTGTGTTTGTGTGTGTGTTTGTGTGTGTGTGTTTGTGTGTGTGTGTGTGTGTGTGCGTGTGTTTGTGTGTGTGTGTTTGTGTGTGTGTGTGTGTGTGTGTGTGTGTGTGTGTGTGTGTGTGTGTGTGTGTGTGTGTGTGTGTGTATGTGTATGTGTGTGTGCGCGCGTGTGTGCATGAGCGTGTTTGTATGCGATGCTGTGACTTGACTAATTTCGTGGTTCCAGCCAAACCTCCTCATCAGCTGACCAACTTCAAACATAGCGTGAGAGACATCACCTTGACTGACATCCCCGTGCAACCCCCACGAGAAGCGATCAACTGCAACCACATTCGCAACAAACACACACAAAAAACAACAACTCTAAACAAGGACAACAAATACCTTACCGTTCGTGCTTACCATGCCAAGCCGGTTTTGTTTACTCCTAACCACGGCTGGTGTTTAGAAGACCCGAACAATCAATAAATAAATATAAATATAAAGATAGATTCTTCTCCTAGTACCTTCTACAAACCCCAGCGTCTATTTACACAACACGTTAAACAATTACATACACACTTATAAACAAACAAAAAAAATCTCTCTCATTATCATATCAAAGATGGTATGCTCCGTTCTCGTGCTTACAAAAAAACGAGTTTATGGTGAACATTTTTTTTCTCTCTCCTTCAGTCTGTTTATCAAAGCACTTAGATCACAAGGAACATTCTTGAGGGTTGGGGGCATGAGAGGTATTGCTTGTTTGGAAATGGGAGAACTTAAGTCAATCGATTTCGAAAAGCTAAATTAAAATCGAAAAACGCATAGGCAGTGACCTCTGTTGATTTTTTTTTTTTTTTTTTTTTTTTTGGGGGGGGGGTCATCTCAAATTTACACTTGTATATACTTATGTATAGGGTATTTTCATGAGTTTTTTTCTGTTTTTGTGTGGGTGTGTAATAACAGTGATAATGATTATAATGACAGTAGTGTTAAAAGTGGTAGTGATGGTGGTAGCAGTAGTAGAAACAGTAGTAGTAGTAGTAGTAGTTGTTGTATTGTTAGTAGTAGTAGTAATAGGGATAATAATATTGATAACAGTGCTACTAATACTAATAATAAGTATGTTAATAGTAATAACAATAATTTGATTGCTGATAATAACATTAACAACAGCTAATAATGATAAAGGTAAAAAAAATATAGCTAATTAAAAGATAATAGTAATAATGTTCATAAAAATAATAGTAATAAAATTCATGTTAATAATGAAAATAATAATAACAACGATAATAATAACAAAAATGAATATGACGATAATAATAATAACAAGAACAATGATGATAAATATGATATAAAAATAACAATCAAAATCGTAATAATAATACTGATGATAATGCTGATACTGATAATTATAGTAATGGCACTAATGATAATAATAATAATAATAATAATAATAATAATAATAATAATAATAATAATAATAATAATATTAATAATAATAATAATAATAATAATAATAATAATAAAAATAATAATAATAATAACAATAACAATAATAATAAAAATAATAATACGGATGATGAAGATAATAATAGTAATGATTATGACAATAATAGTAATAATAATAATAATACTGATGGTGATAATAATAATAATACTGATGGTGATAATAATAATAATAATACTGATGATGATAATAATATTGATAATAATACTGATGATGATGATAATAATAATAATAATGATGGTGATAATAATAATGATAATACTGATGATGAAAATAATAATAATAATAATACTGATGATGATAATAATAATAATAATACTGATGGTGATAATAATAATAATAATAATAATAATAATAATAATAATAATAATAATAATAATAATAATAATAATAATAATAATAATAATAATAATACTGATGGTGATAATAATAATAATGATCATGGCAATAATAATAACAGTAGTAGTAGTAGTAGTAGTAGTAGTAATGATGATGATGATGTGATGATGATGATGATGATGATGATGATGATGATGATGATGATGATGATGATGATGATGATGATGATGATGATGATAATGATGATGATGATCATGATGATGAGGATGATGATGATGATGATGTAATGATGAGGATGTGATGATAATAATAATGATAGTAATAATATCAATAATAACAACAGCAATGATAATAGTGATGGTAGTAATAATAAATACAATAACAAAAACAATGATGGTAAAAATAATAAAAACGAAATAACAATAGTAATAATAATAACAACAATAATAATAACAATGACAATAACTGCAATGATAATAACAAACATAATAGATAATGATAATAGTAATAACAATAACAATAATAATAACAATAATAATCATCACAATAATAGTAATAATAATAATAAGAGTAATGATAATAATAATGATAATAACAATAATATAAACAACAATAATGATGATAATAATAATGATTATTATTACTGTGATGATCATGAAAATGATAACAATAACAATAATGATAATGATAATAGTGATTATGATAATAATAATAATAATAATAATAATAATAATAATAATAATAATAATAATAATAATAATAATAATAATAATAATAATAATAACAATAATAATAATAATGATAATAATTATAATAATAATAATAATAATAGTAATAATAATAATAATAATAATTATAATAATAATGATAATGATAATAACAATAATGATAATAATAATACTGGTAATAATAATGATAACAACAACAACAACAACAATAATAATAATAATAATAATAATAATAATAATAATAATAATAATAATAATAATAATAATAATAATAATAATTTAAAAAATAGTAACTTTAATAATGATTATAACAATAAAAGTAATAATACCCATGATAATTATAATGATAATACAAGAATAATAATTGTAATCTAAATAGCAATGATAAAGATAAAACAATAATGACAACATTGATAATAGTAATGATAATAATAATAGTGATAATGATAATGATGATAAAGATAATTCCTTAAAATTATAATAATAATTAATTATTATTATTATTATTATCATTATTATTAGTAGTAGTATTAAGAAGAAGAAATAATAATAAGAAAAGAAAAAAACAACAACCACAAGTAAACAAAAACAAAGTGGGACCATCATGTAAAAAAAAGACAAAAATTAATCATAATAATAAGGAAAATATAGATGCATTTTATTTCCCTTACAATTGCCACTATGTGCATACCAGTTATCACGCGGGTTATGTTGCAAGGAAACAATAGATCATGAACTTCAAATCGATAAACTGATAACAGAGAGAACAAAAGAAAACAGTCCATGGTATATGTTTACAGCCAAGAACATTGCTTGTATAGCGACTTTTGATCATTAAATTCGTTAATATTACTATTATTGTTGC
The DNA here is from genome assembly GCF_042767895.1 of Penaeus vannamei. Lineage (NCBI taxonomy): Eukaryota > Metazoa > Arthropoda > Malacostraca > Decapoda > Penaeidae > Penaeus > Penaeus vannamei. The sequence continues at coordinate 8,089,980 of NC_091568.1, forward strand.
AGTTGTTGTTGTTACTACTATTACTATTACTATCATCATCAATATCATTATTGCTATTATCATTATTATTACCATCATTGTTTTTATTGTTATTGTTGTTAATAATTCTGCTACTACTGACATTATTATCATTTTCATTATTATCCTCATTATTATCATAATTATTATTGTTGATGTTACTATCATCATTATCATTACTATTATCATTATCATTATTATCATCATTATTATTAATATCGTGATTATAAAAATTAATATTATCATCATTATTATCATTTTTGTTGTTGTTTTTGTTGTTAGTGTTATCATTATCACTAACAAAGGTAATAACTGTTATCATTACCATTGTTATCATTATTACTATCATTATTACCATTATTATCATCATTAACATCATTATCATCATCATGATTGCTACTAATAACATATCATCATCAAGATTATCATCAATATCATTATTATCAAGGTCATAGGTTCTATTGGAGTGATGGTGATAATAACGAGTGGTGATGATGGAACGATAGTGATGATGGTGATCTTATCAGCGTTGGTGATGAAGAAGCTGATGAGTGTGGTGAGGGAGGGAGATGAGGGAAATAACGAAATGGTGGTGAGAGTTAAAATAATTGTGATTGTAATCATATTGCTATCGTTATCATATGGCAGAAGTGAGAATGATTTGTGGTGAGAAAGGTGATGATGAGGATAATGAGGATGATGCTGGTGGTGGTGGTGATGATGATGATGATGATGATGATAATGATGATGATGATGATGATGATGATGATGATGATGATGATGATGATGATGATGATGATGATGATGATGATGATGATCGTGATGGTGATGATGATAAAGATGATGGTAGTAATGGCGATAAGAATGATAATACTAAAAATAATCATAACAATAATAATGATAATTATAAATATAATAGATAAATTATGAAGAATATAACAAAAATAACTGTAATGGAAGTTAAAGCTAATAGGTCCATACATACATGTATATATATATATATATATATATATATATATATATATATATATATATATATATATATATATATATATATATACATGAGTGTATGTCTGAGAGTATGTGAGTGTGTGTGCGCCGTGATTTCTTATGGCATTTCATTTACGAAGACGCCCGTATCTCCAAGGCGCGTGTTAAGCTCCTTTCACTCAGGGCAGACCGGCCCCGCCACCCGCATCCCAGCTTCCCGTACGGTTCCAGCGACTGAAACCGGACGCCTCCGTTGCCTGAAATCCGAATCCGCCGAAGGGCCTGCCCGACGGCCTCGCCGGGGCCTTACCTGAGCAGACGCGCGGAGGCAGTCCGGCGTGAGGCAGATCTCCATCTTGGGCTCCTCCTGCTCCCTCGGCCACATCGCTGCCATCACCAGCAGCGCCAGTAGGAGGAGCAGGCACACGCCCAGCGTGATGAGGAGCAGCGTGAGGCCCTTCTTGGTGAGGCCGTGCTTGCTGGCCACCTTGCCGAGCTTGCCTGCGGGCGGGCGCGGCTCCTCGTCGTCGTCGTCGTTGGGCAGCGGGTACTTGTGGTGCGACAGCATGGTGTCGGTGGCGGCCGCCGCCTCGGCGTCGTGGTGGTCGTGGTGCAGGTGGTGGTGGTGGTGGTCGTGCAGCGAGCCGCGCTTGTTGCCGTTCGGGCCCTTGTTCACGTCGCCGTTCACGGACAGCGGGAAGTCGATGTTGGTCTCCAGGACCCGGACCGGGGACTCGCCGGCGCGCCTCATGGCTCCTTCGGCTGCTCCTTCGCCGCCTCCTTCGGCGCCGTCAAACAAACTGTTCTCGCGAATCCAGAGGTTGGGCAGTTTACGCGACATTCATCATAATGTCCACATGATTCCGGCCTCTACATGGCGACACACCTTCACCAGCGGGAAATCCGGCCACTCGCTCGCAGTGTTGGGCTTCCAGCTTCACCGACCCATCAACTTTCGCAAACCATGAATCTCCCTCAAAACTTTCTCAAACTAAACTCACACTTCTCAACAAGCACAACGACAAAAAGATACCGATAACCACAACACGCAACGAGAAATTACTAAAAGAATTTTGCTCAGCTCGGGGGAAAACAAGTTGATCACACAAGGCCAGAGAGCGAACGCATGGGAGCGGCGCGCGGAGCTCGGAGCGGCGTGACCCTATCGGCACGAGGGTTGGAGATACACTGACTTGCGTAGTGTCATTAGAGGCCGAGTCACAGGCACGCCGCGACCCCCTCCCTCACCCTCCCCTACCCCCAAAAGCCTACCCCAATCTTCCCCTATCCTTCGTCCAGCCCCAAACCTCGCCCACCCCAACCCTCCCCTACTCCTAAAAGCCTACCCCCTACCCTTCTTCCAGCCCTAATCCCTGCCTACCCCAACCCTCCCCTACCCCTAAAAGCATACCCCAATCTTCCCCTACCCTTCTTCCAGCCCTAATCCTTGCCTACCCCAATCTTCCCCTACCCTTCTTCCAGCCCTAATCCCTGCCTACCCCAACCCTCCCCTGCCTAACCCCTCCCCTACACCAATCTTCCCCTACCCTTCTCCCAGACCCAAACCTCGCCCACCCCAACCCTCCCCTACCTCACCCCTCCCCTACCCCTAAAAGCCTACCCCAATCTTCCCCTACCCTTCTTCCAGCCCTAATCCCTGCCTACCCCAACCCTCCCCTACCCCTAAAAGCATACCCCAATCTTCCCCTACCCTTCTTACAGCCCTAATCCTTGCCTACCCCAACCCTCCCCTACCTCACCCCTCCCCTACTCCTAAAAGCCTACCCCAATTTTCCCCTACCCTTCTTCCAGCCCTAATCCTTGCCTACCCCAATCTTCCCTACCCTTCTTCCAGCCCTAATCCCTGCCTACCCCAACCCTCCCCTGCCTAACCCCTCCCCTACCCCTAAAAGACTACCCCAATCTTCCCCTACCCTTCTTCCAGCCCTAATCCCTGCCTACCCCAACCCTCCCCTGCCTAACCCCTCCCCTACCCCTAAAAGCCTACCCCAATCTTCCCCTACCCTTCTTCCAGCCCTAATCCTTGCCTACCCTAATCTTCCCCTACCCTTCTTCCAGCCCTAATCCCTGCCTACCCCAACCCTCCCCTACCCCTAAAAGCCTACCCCAATCTTCCCCTACCCTTCTCCCAGCCCCAAACCTCGCCCACCCCAACCCTCCCCTACCTCACCCCTCCCCTACCACTAAAAACCTACACCAATCTTCCCCTACCCTTCCCCAACCCCAAACCTCGCCTACCCCAACCATCCCCTACCTCACTCCTCCCCTACCCCTAAAAGCCAACCTCAATCTTCCCCTACCCTTCTCCCAACCCCAATCCTCGCTCACCCCAACTCTCTCCTACCCCATCCCTCCCGTACCCCAACCTTCCTCATCACCTGCCCTTATTCTTCCCTACCCCCTCCCTTCCCTTCCCTTAGCCCCTCCCTTCCATTCGCCAACCCCAACCTCCTCCCCATCCTCTAAAATCCTCTTCCTTCTCCCCAACTACCTCATTCCTGATTCCCAAAACAAGCGAATGGTATTAGTTGAAATTTTCAAGAAGTTTGTGGCATTTACCTTGTTTTCTTTTCTTGTTTGGAGGAGACTGATTCCTTTGTTTAAGAGGACTTTGTTGTTTGGATGGAATTGGTTATCTTTAGAGGAGATTGATTACCTTGTTTTGATAAGAGGAATTCCTTGTTTGAATGGGACTTGTTTGGTGAGATTGTTTCCGTTGTTTTAAATGATTTGGTTGTTTAGATGGAATTGATTATCTTTTAAGGTGATAGATTCCTTTGTTTTGATTTTGAGGCGGATTTTGGAAGAATTAGATTTTCTTGTTTGAATGAAGAGGACTCGCTTGTTTCGAAGAGGAGGAGGATTCAGTAGTAGGATGAAGAGGATTCTCGTAATTAAGAGAATTTTGTTTTGTGGAAAGTGGGATTCGTTTTTAAGGGATGGGGGAGGGGGGGGGGTGACTCTCATGGACAAATAAGGATGATTCTCTTGTTTAGAGGTATTTCCTTGTTCAGGTGAAAGGAGTTCTTCCAGCCGGATTCTCTCGTTTGGATGAGAAGGATTCTGGTGGTTAATACATTCCGAAAAAGCACGGAAGAGGTCAGTAGACTGTAAAATAACTTGATAAAGGAGAGAAAGTACTATGAAGAATTAAAAAAAAAAAACTGCAGTAACTGGATAGAGAAGAATCTGTAATGAACTGACAAAGAAAAAAAAGAGATTTACGATAACCTGACAAAGGAAAGGCCCGATATAACGCTAATAATAGATAGCGGAACCACAAGAGTGTCTTTAGCAGTACTCTGGGTTGCCTGCAAGACTCCCTAGAGAACTAAAATCTACGGTTGGAACTCATAAACTTACAATTACCTGCAACCTCTTAGTATGAAGTGCGCAGATCTATGTATTTCATATCATCTCTCATGACTTGAAAGGTATACTTATGTTGTATCCTAAATGTAGTAGAAAAAATATTACCAAATTCTGAAATATAACAAGCTCTCTCCTAGTTGTATGCCGGCGCGGTAGATTTAATGTAATCATTCTTTTCTCGTAACTTACTTTGGATCATAACACTGTTATAGCCTAATTTTTCAATGAAATGCTGTTACGTAATGCTATGATCATGTTCCATATGTATCAAAATTAACTGACGTCTGTACAGTTATCCAGGGCGGTAAAGAAAGGACTAAACTAAATAAAAAAAATACATAGTCATTGAAAACCTCGACTTGTTCTGCTTATTCAACGCCATCTACAGAGCGCTGAGGGAACTACAGCATTCGAGGGAAAAATACAAGGAAATTTATCATCAAATTAATAAGCAATGCGTGAACATATTCTAAGGTAATTGATAAACATAATTATGGCTGTTAATAGCAACTGTGAGTAAATATACTAATGTATCAAGAAATATTAAAGCCAAGGTGAAATAGCGAGGGATTGAAGAAAAGGAAGAAAGAAGAAAATATAAATAAAAAGGCTATTAATTGCACCAACTATAAGGATAACATTAATGCTACTAAGAATAATGTTTATGACAATGATAAGGATGAAATTTTGACAACGATAATACTGATGATAATAACATTAATCTTTATCATATTGATAATAACAACAATGATAAAGGTATTAACGATAAAGATATTAACAATAATGATGATGACGATAGCAATCACAATGAAAAAAGCAATAACAATAGTAATGATGATAATAATAATTGTAATGATAACAATAATAATGATAATAATGATAACAACAACAATTATGATAATGCTGTTAATAATGATAACATTAGCTATAATAGTAATAATAATGCTAACGGTACTGATAATAATGATGATGTTAATAATGATGGTAATAATAACAGTGATAACAACAATAATAATGATGATGATAATAATAATAATGATAATTATAGGGATGATAATAATGATAGTAATAATGATAAAGATAATATTAGAGACATGAATAAGTTATGAGGAAAATGATAATTATGTTAATATCAATAATCAATAATTTCATGATACACAAAATGATAGCAGCAACAACAATAATGATAATATTGATGACAATAATAATAGCCATGTAGATGATAATAGGAATAATGATAATAATGAAAATGATATAAATAATCATAACAGTGATAACTTATCATGATAATAGAAGTTATGAAGATGATGATAAGGATAGCAATTACAATTAATGTTAATGATAATAATAATAATTACGCTGATTATGATAATGATAATACTAATAGTAATAATAATCGTGTTTATGATGATAATGAAAGTAATAATGATAATAAAAAACATAATGGAAATATTTATATTTATATTGATTATGATATTAAACAAAGATAATAGTCATAATGAAAATACTGATAATGATAAAGATAATGGTATCAATACTGTAAATGATAATGATAATGATGAAAGTAATTATGATAATTATGATGATGATAATAATAGAAAAATTAAAATAATCAAAATAATAATGCCAATAACAATAATGATAAAAATAATGAAAATAATAATAATGATACCAATGATAATGAAAAGATTTATAATAGAAATCCCAATTATAAAATTGATATTAGTGATGACGACAACAATAATAACAATTATTATAGAAACACAATATCATTAATCATGGCAATAACAATTGTAATATGAAGACGACGATGATGATAGTAGTCATAATAATGATAAAATAATGATGACAATATTAACAATAATGTTATCAATGATGATAATGATAGAAATGGTAACAATATTAGCCATGATAATGATAATGATAATATTAGTATTAAGAAAGATAATAGTAATGATAATAACAATCATCATAATGATCATTCTAGTAATAATGATAATAACAACAACAACAACAACAATGATAATAATAATAATGATAATAATAATAATAATAATAATAATGATAATTATAATGATAGTAATAATAATAAGGTTGATATTAATAACAGCAAAATGATGATGATTATAATAATAGTATTAATCATGATGATGATAATGATAGGTAATAGAAATAATAACGATAATAGTACCAATAATAACAGTAATGATAATGATTATAACAAAAAATGATAACGATGATAAACTTAACAATTATACTTATAGTAATAATTCTTATGGAAATGATGAAAATGATGATAATGATAGTAATACAATGATGATGAGGATGTTATGATGATCATGAAAATAATCATGATAATGATAATAATAATAATAACAACAACGGCAATAATAATAGTAGTAGTTATGATGATGATCATAATAATAATGATGATGGTGATGATGATGGTGATAGAATAATGATAATAGTAATGATAGTAATAATGATAATAATATTATAAAAAATAACAACGACATCAACATCAGCAATGATAATGATGATATTAATAGTACCATTAATAAATGCAATAATAATGATAATAACAACCATGATAATAATGAAAGTCAAATAATAATAATAATAATAATAATAATAATAATAATAATAATAATAATAATAATTATGATTATGATTATGATGATGATTATTATTATTATCATTATCATTATTATTATAACAATAATAATAGTGATAATAATAATGATAATAAGGATAATCATGATAATGATTTTGATAATAACGATGATAATATGAATAATATAATAATGATAATAGTAATGATGGTAGGATTACTGTTAATGAACATTGTATAGACAATAGTACTTTATTATGAAAATATATATAGTGATAATAACAGTAATAATGATAATGAGAATAATAACAGTAATATAATAATCATAACAGTTATTATATGATCAAAAGGTTGATAATGATAATAGTAATAACAATCGTGATAATAATAACAAGAATGAGAACAATATCCATAGTTAATTATTAATAACAAGGATTATAGTGACAACGATGATGATAATAATGATAATTAAAATATCAATGACAATAATGATGATAATTATGATGATAATGATAATTATGATATTAAGAATCTAAGAATGATGATAATAAAAATCTTGATAATAATGATAATGATGATAGTAATAATGATGATTATAATGATAATGATGATACTAATGATAATCATAATAATGATAATAATGATGATCACAATAATAGTATTAACAATAATAATAATGATGGTAATCATAATAACAATAATAATGATAATTGTAACAATAATGGTAATGATAATGATAATAATGATGATAATGATAACGATAGAAATAATCATACTGATGATAATAAAACTATGATAATGATGACAGTAATAATTATAATAATATTAGCAATGAGAATAATAATGATAATGATAATAATGATGATAATGATAATATTAATATCAATGTTAATAATAATGGTAACAATATCATTAACAACAACAACAATAAAAATGATACTAAAGATAATTAATGATAGTAATAACAACAGTAATGATAATAACAATTATAATAGCAAAACTAAAGCTATTAAAACGACACGGGGAAAATGCTCATAAAGGGATGCTTAGCTCCTCCCCTCGCCCCTTCCTCCTCCCACTCCCTCCCATGTGCCCCTCCCCCTCCTTTCCTGTCCATGCAAGCACCTACATTGCGTCACCGTGCGAGTGGGCGGGGCCTAAATTTGTCCCGCCCACGCCACCCACTGCGCATGCTCTTTGAGATTGTTCCGTGAGGGAGAAGGAGAGGGTGGTGGTTGGGGGGATGTGGGTGGATAGGAGGGAGGGGGGCAGATATATCTATGTAGATATATGTATACATATATGTATATGTATATATATATATATATATACATATATATATATTTATTTATTTATATATACATATATATATTTATATATATATATATATATATATATATATATATATATATATATATATATATATATATACATGTATATATATATATATATATATATATATATATATATATATATATATATATATATATATATATATATATATATATATATGTATATTTATATATGTATGTATACATACATACATACATATATATATATATATATATATATATATATATAGATAGATAGATAGATAGATAGATAGATAGATAGATAGATAGAAATAGATATATGTATATATATGTATATATATATATATGTATTTATGTAAATATATATATATATATATATATATATATATATATATATATATATATATATATATATATATATATATATATATATATATATATATATATATATATATATATATATATATATTTATATATATATTGATGTGTGTGTGTGTCCTCTTTGTTTACTCCTATATATCCAGCTTTTTTGTGGCAGAGGTTACGCGTACGGAAGCAGTATCCGTTTTCTCGCGGTTAAGAGTACGACACACATATGCGTATGCACACACAAACCTCATATCCGGACAATACGTACGAACCTAACCTAACTGAGCGTGGTATCTCATCTTGTCAAGCACCGCCAACTTGCTTGTTTCACCACGCATGCGCCGGACACCAATCGGGAGCTTCTCTGCCGTACCTGCAGTCATTATTTCATTTTATTTATTTAGTTATCTTTTTTTTATTAGTAATTTATTTTTTTAAGATGTTAAATGAACAACTCGCTTTAATATCCTTGCTTGCAGTTATTTCGCTTGTTTTCGTCAAGCAAGAATTATCCTTATTAATTAGGCCGAACTACCAATCATCTGCCTTTATTATCACCAGCTGATGAAGTCTGTAGGTTGTGCGAGCCGTAATTTCATCACACTCTGGACCTCGCCGATATTAAAGCAAGACGAAAGCGCAATTAACGCTAATCAGGTCCAATTTGAGAACGATAGAAGATAAAAATATTTGTTTTCTCCCTCTCTCTTAATCTCTCTCTCTCTCTCTCTCTCTCTCTCTCTCTCGCTCTCTCTCTCTCTCTCCGAGGGAAAGGTAGAAATACTGAGGGAGAGGGATGTGTGTGTGTGTGTGTGTGTGTGTGTGTGTGTGTGTGTGTGTGTGTGTGTGTGTGTGTGTGTGTGTGTGTGTGTGTGTGTGTGTGTGTGAAAGACCATAATTACATCTCTAAGTTTTCACTGCATTTACTCACATGTGTTCCGCGTATTAACTGCTCGTAATAATGAAACGTGAAATTCAGGTTATACCCACAACATCTCCATTACATTCGAAACGTGAATGAAACACGTCAAGAACACGTGGTGAGAATTAACAGATGAGCAAATTGAAAGTATTTTCGATTCCATTCTGATAATTATTCCCAAACTGCTGGAGATCCATAAGGAAAACTTTGTAATGGTAGAGTTTATATCATTTTTTTTCT
>NC_091568.1:8127335-8129835 GCF_042767895.1 Penaeus vannamei
ATCATAAAAAAAAAAATCAAATAACGAGAATAATGATATGTCGACTGATAATAATAATAATGATAACAATGATAATAATGCTAACGATAATTGTAATAATAATAACATGAATGCTAATGATAATGATAGTGATAATGATAATGAAAATGTGGTAATAATAATAATAAAGATAATTATGATAATCACCGTAATACTGATAATGGTGATGATGATGATAATAATAATAATACCGATAAAGACACCAAAAACAATAATAATAACACATAATGTTAATCATAATGATAGTTTATAACAACAATGAAGACAATAATTGTATTAAAAGATAACAAAACATTATCAATAATGATAGTAATAATACCAATAATAATGATGATAATAACGAAAAGGATGATGATGCTAATAATAACAACAACAATAACAATGATAATGATAATAACAATGATAATGATAGTGACAGCAATAGCAATAATGATAATGATAATAGCAATTATATAGATAGTAGAAATTGTAATAGTAGTAATGATAACACTTATCATGATAATGATAATCATTATCATCACTAGTACTATGATGATTATTTCCATTATAATTATTTTTATTATCATGATTATCATTACCATAGTTATTTTCTTTATCACAATCATTATCATCATTATTACAGGTACTACTAATACTAACATTATTATTATGATTATCACATTTACATTTATTATTATTATTACTATCAATGTTATCCTTATCATTATAATAATGGTAATACTACTAATAATTACTATCATTATCATTATCATTATCATTATTATTGATATCTTTATCATTATCGCCATTTCTATCATCATCATTATTATTATCATTATCATCATTAGCATTACTATTATTATCATTATTGGAACTAGTGTTATCATTACCATCATTACTATTATTCTTTAAGATTATTACTAATATTATGATTACTATTATTGTCATTATTATTATTATCATTAATATTATTATTGTCATTATCATTATCATTGTTATTATTATTATCATTACTATCATTACTATTACCATTATTACTATCATCGTTATTACTATAATGATAATGAAAATGGTAATAACAAAAATAATAATCATAATAACATTAACATTGATGGTGATGATAATATTAACGATAATGATACTAATAACAATGAAAATGATAATAATGATAAAATGATAATAATGATAGTAACAATGAAAATGATAGTAACAATGATAATGATAATAATAATGATAATAGCAATAATTAAAATAATAACAATAATAATAATAAGGAAATGATGATAATGATGGTGATGATAATAATGATAACGATAATAGTAATAATAATGATAACTATAATAATGATAGTACTAATAACGATGATAATAATGATAATGAAAATGATAATGATAACAATAATGATATTAATAATGATTATACCATTAATGCTAATGTTAATGATAATGATAATGAAAACAATAATGATAATGAGAAATGACCATAATAATGAAAAAAATAGTGATGATAGCATTAAATTAAGATAGAAAACAAACCATTAATAAAAATGATGAATATAACAATAAAACAAATTGAATAATGATGGTAATAGTAGTGGCAATAATGATATTATGAACAACTATACTAAAATTTATCTATATCTATTATAACCATAGTACTAATGATAATTCCTAAATCCACTTCTAAGAAATTAAAGTTGTAAATATACATTCATATCGATACCAATGATACAGTGACATGTCAATTATTATCATTATTATTATTATTATTATTATTACTTTTTTTTATGAAGGTATGTGAATATCTTTGAAATGAAATCTGGATAATTTACCATATCATGAAATACAGACTCAAAAAAAATACAACAGACAACAATGCAATTCCAAATACAATGCAGTACACCATATAATACAGCATTATTACAATCTCTGTATATACGACACACTAAAAATTGAAGAGTTTACAAGCATAATGGAATTCATTATGTATAAGATGAACTGCGAAATACCATGCACTATAACTGCAATCAAAACACGATGCAGTACGTATAAGGCAGAATACAGACATAAAAGAAACACAATCTAATATAAACGAAAAACAACCCCATAGTAAGAACTGTGTGAATCAAAATACAAATACCTTGTTTATAGGATAGCACTAACGCAGGTCATATACCATTTCATTACAAACTATATAAATCAATATTGAAACATTGAGAATGATACGAACATAAAATGAGAATATACATGATTTTTTTTGTCATAATTATTATGAAAATACATAGCGATACTTTATCTTTCTCTTTCTTTATCATTCAAGATACATTAGATCCAACCGGCCAAAGACAATGGGTAAGTTCATCCTAAAAACCGTTTTCTTTGAAGCTCAAGAGAATACTGTGAGAGAAATGATATGGGATACAAATGTAAATCTCTAAATTATGACAGAATATTTGTATCATCCATTTGTGTGTGTGTGTGTT
>NC_091568.1:8147335-8149835 GCF_042767895.1 Penaeus vannamei
GGTATGTTCCTTTTTAACATTATAAAACTCTCTTTGCATACGCCAGAAAAGACTTAATACATCATTATAGAGGGTTTCCACTAGCGTCATCAGTAGTCAGATATCACGGATGTGCAGCCATATTGGAGGCACTGTGAAAAGCGAGCATGGAAGGAAAAGACTAATACAAGCTTTTATTCAAAGTATATGTCTTTAGCATGTCCGTAGCTTTGAAAAAGTGATCTGAGGCTTCAGAAAAGTCCAGAGGTCTTAGACCTAAAAAAAATAATAATAAAAATAAAAAATAGTGGCATAGATCCGTACTCTGTCATAAACTCGCCATTTAACTGGAACCTCGTTAAAGAAAACGTACATAGACATTGTAAATTATTTGTTATTTAAGCCCATACACGGCATAAGATCTGAATTGTTGCAAAAGCTTAGAAGCCTACACCAGGATTGCATGTGATGGGGTCAGATTTATGCAGTCAAATGAAATGATGGAAATGCATCATAAGAGGCAAGGTATGTTTAGACCTTATCGTAACTTTGGATAGCCTTTCTCTTACATCTGATATGTTCTAAATGCATTTTTTTATTATTATTGATTGTTATCATTGCTTACCATAAATCATTTACTATTTCCTTGCCATTTCACATGCCCCACATTCACAAAGAATGCAAGAAAAGCCTGCCACAGAATGAGCCCAAAACACTTTGATTTTATTTCATTTTTTCCTTCAAGATTCTGATTCAGTCGAGAAAGTCAAAGCAGTCGTCTTTGCTAAGTCAATCTCAATGTCTTTCGTCCATGATTACGAGTTATTTTCTGCAACCTATAGAATTTAAATTGGACTCCGATTTTCGCTGTTATGACATCCACAGACACAGCAGTAATTCACCATTATCCAAATGAATAAGAAATATAAATGGAAGGAATGAACGCACACAAACGCTTTAAGCCTCCAATATGGTGCATACCTTGTTACTTCGCCCGGACCTTAACCTATGCGAGGCACGGCCGATGACGTCATAAGGAAAAGTCTGATATGCGAATTCGAGCCTCACCTGGAATATGCCTATGAGGGGAACCCGGCCTGTGTCGACTGAGGTCGACTTGATCACCATGTATCAACTGGTGCTGCCTGGATGGGGCTTAGTTTTTTATCCGCCGTGGTGCCCAGCCACAGCAGTAACCTCCAGGCGACAATTACAACCTCTTGCACCTGGGTGGGTCGCGAACCACCAACACCTCGGGCGAGAGGCCGACACGTTACCACTGTACTAGCCTGGAGGCTGATGACGTCACTGGCTAGTTCGAAGTGCGAAGTCTAGCTTCGCCCGGGCCTTTGTTCATGAGTGGCCCTGACCGTGGCAGCCATTTCTAATTGTCTCTATGGTTCGTTTTCAGTTAGTGTGGTGGCTGGGTTGCAAAGAGCCGCTTCTTACCATGGCATAAGCTTAAGGCAAAAACTTTTAACAGCTCGGCGTCTGTGGTGGAGTTACCTGTTTTAGAAATTATGTGCCCATAACTCTGTAGATAAGGTAGAAAAGGTATGAATGAGAATAAATATCTTCACAATGCAAGAAAATATAAGACCGGTTTCGAATATATCTTCGACAGAAATGCATACATCAAAGAAATTACAGAGCATATATATTCTACGTGAGCTGATGAATCACCTGACGACTGGGACCTTGCACTTATTCGGACAATTGCTGCTGCGACCTTGGATAATTTGAAACTGCCTGATGTGGTGTTTACACTCTCCTCCATCACAATGTATGCAGCTTCCATGATTTTCCAGTTTTATTGGTTAAATCCTCCATGGATTACTTCTGCTTCCTAGGCTAAATCTGTACAGTATGACTACGGCAGTTCTATGTATATTTTGAGGAAGTGCCAATGGCTCATAACCTGGGGCGTTTGAGTACCATCTGGCTGAGGGGGAGGTTCTGGTTTTATCTTTATGTAGCTGCTGTATAATGGAATTCACTTTGGCGTTGGACCTGTAGCACAGTATCTTTTGACCTAGTTTGACAATCATGGGATTTTGGGGCATAACCCTACCCTGTTTGGCAAGTATGTAAGCGAGTTCTTTCCTTTGATGCCCATGTCACTAGAGACCCAGCTTATGATAATTCTTTTACTCTGAATAAGAATACTCTGTGCTTGTGTGAGGACAGAGATCAAGAGGTAGATGCCATTAGGCATGCTGTGCTACAGCTTAGGGCGAGGAGGCATTGTCAGTGACCCTTATGGATTTTGTGTCAGCCTTTGCTGCAAAGCAGGCACTCAAAGAATAGCAGACATTTAACTATGGTTATTTATGGAAATACCTAGGACGACGAAGGCAGCGGGTACACAAGAGGACGTCGCCCCCAGAATCACAACCAGCTTCTATTTCAATGTACTGTCACAAATGATGGAAATATGGCGGCAAGAGGCAGAAGAGAGGAAACGAGCACAAAAACTACGTCGACAAGAGGACGAGAAATGACAACAAAAGGAAGCCAGACT
>NC_091568.1:8159835-8162335 GCF_042767895.1 Penaeus vannamei
GATTGCAAGTGTTTAGTGTCTTTATCCTGTTTAGCGGACCTCCGTTTTACGGAGAATTTACTCAGTAAGCTAAGGTACTTTGGGTTAGATATTCTAGAAGATTAATAGGAAATAGGCGTTCCATACAGAAGATATATATAGTACATGAAAAGTGTATCAAGCAAAGGCAGTTAGAGGTTAGAGGATATTGTGCCACGATAAAGTTTCAATCAAAACGTTCATGATGTGAACTGAATGGGTATAAGTCATTAGTAAAAGATAAGGAGAAAGTGCCTGGACCTCACGGAACGGCGCGAAGTGGTTAGGCTGGTCGCTCGGTCATGTTATTGCTATTTTATTTGTTCCAAACCCTGAACTAACACATAAAGTTCTGAAGATTCTACCCATAGATGAAAATAGATAGATACAGATAAACGGATAGTTATTTTGTTATAGATATATATGTACATAAGTATATATATATATATATATATATATATATATATATATATATATATATATATTCATATATACATATATATATTCATATATAGACATATATATATGTATATATACATATATACATATACACACACCTATCTCTGTCGATCATTCTCTCTGCCCATCTGTTTGTTTATCTATCTGACAATCTATCTGTGTATGTATCTATATATCTAGATATACACCACTACATGATTTATCTACACGTTAACAAATATAAATTACAATAATAACGAAAGTCATAAAGAATATTGATTGTCGGGGCGCACCTTTTAACAGGTGCGAAAAACACCTGCAAGTACTTGGCTTTTGACCTTTCATTTGCCTCGGTGGAATATAGAAAAATCGTAATGTAGGACAATGACCTTTTACATGAATATCCTCTATGTGTGTGTGTGCGCGCGCGTGTGTGCGTGCGTGCGTGCGTATGTCCATGTGTGTGTGAGTGCGTGTATGTGTGTCTGTGTGTGTATGTGTGTGTGTGTGTACAACAGTGTGTTCCTTTATGTGCCTCTTTCGCACATCTTGGGCGCGAGCGAGAAAGAAACACACACACACAGATAGATAGATACAGAATTGTAGGTAGATAGAGAGAAAAAAGTCAGAGAGAAAGAGTGAGAAATAGTAAAAAATAAGATAGAAAGAGAGAAAGATAGTAAAAGAGAGAGAGAGAGAATCAGAGAGTAAGCAAGCGAGCGAGAGAGAGTAAAAATGCAAGAGAAAAAGACAGTAAGAGACAAAGAGAGAGATAGAGAGAGGAGTCAGAGAGCAAGAGAGTGAGAGTGAGATAGCGAGAGAAGTAGGAAGAGAGAGACTGTGAGTGAGTGAGGGAGAGAGGGAAATAAAGAAAATAAAAAGAATGAGAGAAATAAAAGGAAATATGAAGAGAGAGAGAAATTGAAGTTAAGAGAAATATAGATAGAGAGAGAGAAGAGAAAGGGAGTGAGAGGGGGCCTACTGGTGCAGAAACAATAGCTTTAATGAAGAAGGAAAGCCTAAAAAAAGAGTTTAAACTTCTCTGGTGAAGCTTTGCCAACAGAGAGAACATTAGGAGTAGACATCAGATAATTTGAAACATTTGAAAGAGTTAAAGATCCTTAGATGCTATAATCTTGAATTTGGAGAGGTCAAATCAGCTGAAGTCCACCATTCTCACCATGCTAGCCAGGATAGTCATGGACAGTGTTCATATTCAAGGCAAGATCATTGTGCACTTGTCATGTCGAACGCTGAAGTTACACTATTGAAGCCTAATACTGTTCCTAGGTTGGAACTAACTGCTGTAGTTGTGGCCGTTAGAGTTAGTTCCATGTCAATGAAAGAGATTGTATTATCGCCATCTGGGAGATTCCAGTCCTCTGATCAGAATTCAAGTAAAAGGGGGCGAAGGGATCAATATCATGCCTATGAATTTTGGAAGAGGCGGAAAAGAAAATATGTTCAGTTGCCAAGGAACTCTTAGATTTCATTTTATTTTATATATATATATATATATATATATATATATATATATATATATATATATAATATTTTTTTTTTTTTTTTTTTTTTTTTTTTAGAGATCCGTAACCTCAGGTACACGCGGCCCAAAAGCTTGCGGGTAATTCACTACGTGTCCCTCCCTGCCGGACATATGACGACTCCCTCTCGACCTCGACGCACACAGAGCGGCCACTGCATATATCGCCGATGCAGCATAGCGAGCGCTTCCTTGTAAGAAAATATCCAAACGGACATGTAAATACTTGATTTTGATGTATGATACGCCGCAAAAAGGGATTGCAGTGGAAACTGTTTTCCAAAACCATGCGGGGATTTTTTGATGATTTCTACACCATAATAACCACGATTGCAATATTGCGACTGAAACGTGCGTTCTTGGCACTTCATGCGTAAATTAAGAGTATCAGAGAGCCGTTCCTTTATGCGCCTCTTTCACATATCATCAGCGCGAAAGAGATAGGAACATAAACACACACACAGAGAGAAAGAGAGAATTATAGAGAGATGGAAAGAAAAA
>NC_091568.1:8169835-8179439 GCF_042767895.1 Penaeus vannamei
ATTATTATTGTTAGACCCTTTTTCAATGTATGCTCTACACACACACACACACACACACACACACACACACACACACACACACACACACACACACACACACACACACACACACACACACACACACACACACACACGCATATACACTGTATATGTATTGTGTGTGTGCATGCACTCGTATGTATGTGAGCACTTCGATAAAGAAAACGCACACATCTGTGGGGAATATAGCTTAACAAACGGGCAGAAATTATAGATTACAAACTAAATAATCAATCTATCAATCTTTCCAGACCATCTACCCGTACGATGAAAATGATGCTCAGGACAGCCAGCAGATATTTAAGTTAGTTCTAACATTAATCTGTTACTCATTAGAAAAAAAAACTTCTTGTTTGATCCCTTCTTTCTTGTCAACATAAATAAAAGTTATAGCGATGGCGACATATAACAGGTTCTTCATAATTATTACCATCGCAAACTTTTTCCAGACATGACAAGCGAAGAAGACTGGGATTTTAACTTCCCGAATATAAAATCACCAAGAGAGTTCAACACAGAATTGCATGGAAGTGCGGACAAACATCTCCGACAGCTTCAGATGGACCTCTACCACACAAGACAATTCGTTATATGGCAAATGGGACAACTAAACAAACGGTTACAAAACAATGCCAAAGGGGGAAACCTTGGCGTTATTGCTGAGGATATCAAACACTATTTCAGGTACTGTATTAAGAGTTCATAGGATCTTAGATCCAGGACAAAATAAGTCAAAGCTTTGAGAGGTTAGGTCAAGGTCGAAGACGCTTAGATAAAGTCTGCTGTAAAAAAAAATACTCTGCTTGTCATTCAGGGGCAACAGACAAGCTATGGGTTGAAATACAAAAACGTAGATTGTGGCCAAACAACACGCGCAGGGGAACAACCATCCTATCGTGGAGTATTAAGGAATTCTTCATACAGGCGAGTCTACACTTCTCGGCGAAGAGTAGAAGGAACTACAATGCGGGGTCCAAAAAGGATGAGTTCCTGATTGTGGTACAAATTGTCGTTCCTTCCAGTATGGGAGCAGGTCGGGGTCAAATTCGTCACAGTTGACAGGGAAACCATCTCTCACTGTCGAGGAGCTTGATGTACACTGAATCAATACGAGCTGCCGTGCGCATCTTGTTAAGTACAGGTCACTTGACTGAACTGTTCCTGACACTACACTCAGTCTGGCCATACGGTGAGTGACTACACTTCTGACTCAGTGGCGTGTCTCATCACTATGAGTAAATTCTTCAGGGGATGGCGTCTACTGGAATATGTAAAAGGGCATCTGGGAATGACAGATCCTTTCTTTTACGCCATATAGCTCAGAAGACATAGCCTGCTGTCATCTCCCTTAATTTTTGGAATCAGGCGCTATCATCAGCATCTAAAATGTATGAGTTAAGTATGGGTGCTAGAGCTCTATGGTCCGTCATGAGGATGAAGTAAGCCATACTAAGCAGGTAAAACTTGCACTTCATCTTAGCCCATACTACTGCCACTAGTTCCGACTCAATTGTGGAATATCTCGTCTCCACATTGTTCTAATTGCCATTCTCTAGGCTTACGCTCTTGCAGCAGCGCATAACCTACACCATACAGGCGGGAAGCATCCGTCTGGAGTACGGTCGTGAGTGCTGGGTCGAAATTGGAGAGAAAACGTGGTAGTGATAGGGCCTTCTACACACGACTGAATACTACATCATGGTCTAGCGTCCATAGAAGGTGCGGTTGGGACTCATGAGGGGCCTAAAACATCTCCAGACTCGGCAATAGCAGGGGTGAATTCGGCCAGTTAATTCACCAAGCCCATAATATTTCAGTCGACATCGAAAATGGCTGCTACCACCTAAAAAATAATGGTCGATCCTTGAAATTTTCAGGGGAGAACCGGGGGCCTAGGAACTCCTTGAAAATGCATTTAACTTAATTTCCACATAAAAGATTAGCTGACTTTGGGAATTCAAAAATGGCATGAACCTTTTTTTCTTCAGCTGTGATTTCATTCCTTGATAGTCTATCCCAACAGAATAACATTTCTGGCCCTGCGAGCGCAAGCTTTTCAGCATTTATGGTGATACCATGTGCACTGCATCTCAGAACATCCTGTACTCACTTCAGGTGGAATGCATAGTACTCATCCCAAAGGAGGATATCTTCTACCACCTTTACACACTGCTGCACTCCGGCGAGGGCTATGCCACCACAGCGGCAGTACTCATCACCTGTGGCCACGAAGCCCAAGGGTCCTCGACAAAAGCGGAAGCAGCCGTAAGGGGTGATGAAGGTTGTTGTGTTGGTAGTGTTCCTATAAAGGTAATTACCAATACCCATACAAGGCATCCATGGTAGAAAAGTACCACGCCTTTGAGTCGATACGACGAGCAAGGCGAGGTCAACAGGTATCCTGACATCACCTCTAAGCTTGGCCACAGTCACTGTGGGGTGACACCATTGTGAAGGTTTATCACCTGCAGGAGTAATGATACCCTGAGCAACATCCTCCTGCCAGGGAATTATTTGGGGAATGTGCACAACATCAAGATCCTCATAGGGTGTCAACACTTCTTTTAGCTTCATACTATGACAAAAGCCTTTGTTTTTATTACGAGAATGTCTGAAAACTCTCGCAGGAGAAACTTCTTTGCCTCATCAGGGGATGCAAATAGTGGAGGTCGTGGTGAAGGCAAAGGAAGAGGTGGGGCTGGCTGGGGGCATGTGGCCTCCTGGGGTGGTGCTGAAGGGAAGGCAGGCACAACTTGCTACCTGTGTAGGCTCTTTTTGGCAGTACGTTTGCCACAGCGTCTGTTATCACTGGTATGAAACTGACTGTTCTGGATCTGGCAATCCTTTGAATTATTTAAAGCTGCAGTGTGTCTCCACAACAGTAGAAGTGGTAAAGAGTTCATCCTTGCATGGTGACTGTACCATACGTCATGCTCGCATATAACGACCTCAGGACAGTACAGTTCATTTGTGACTCATCAAGATTATTTAGTCTGAAGTCTGTAGAGGCGTCTAGGGCTGGTACAGTTAATCCTAAAGGATCGGAGATACAAGGCCAATGCGAGATTCTGTTTTAAGAGCAAAGATCTTGGCCATATTTCGTGAGACATGGGAATCAGAGAGAATATTTCCTTCTGATGGTGATGACGGCGTCATTCTCTTCTTTGTGGACTGGCAAAGTGACCTATTTTACCACAGGTACGACAGGACACCCCTTCTTGATATGTGACCTGTACCCACAGCAATCACACAATTCCTATGTCTGGGTTCGTGGAGACTAGGGAGGGCGACTGGAGCTGCGGCATGTTTCTTCATCACTCCTGTCAGATCGCCTCTTCTGCCAATTGGTGGACACTGCACATGTAGCTGGTTGCAACAGCTGTAACTCTTGGGTGGTAGACTCAGGAGTTTCACGAAACCTACAGTTATTATGTCTTCAAGGGTTGTGTCTGACAGCCCTTGAAGACGTTTTGTCTCTTGACCTTGAACACCTATCAACATGGCATGCTTATTTTGGGTTTCAACGAAAGCATTGCTGTCCTTTACACAAGTCCACATCATCTGCTGTTTGTTTCAAGTGCACATAAAATCCGTCAACCTTTTGTGAACCTGACTGCACTGGGCAAGGAATAGGGGAGGCTGGACTGAAGCCTTTGCTGAAGTAGTACCTGACGAAGGCGCCGAAGCTGAAAGGTCCGTAGCGGCAACAGGCTGTCGTCCCTCAGCCTGTAGGTCGGAGACGTGGTGAAAACAGCAAACAGCTCTAAAAACCATTGTTTTCCCTTCTCTACCCTTCGTCCTTCTTCTACATGTCTTCCTCCTGTCTTCATTTGTCTTCTTGTCGTCGGTGTTCCTCCTCTTGTCTCAGTCTGGCTTCCTTTTGTTGTCATTTCTCGTCCTCTTGTCGACGTTGTTTTTGTGCTTGTTTCCTCTCTTCTGCCTCTTGCCGCCATATTTCCATCATTTGTGACAGTACACTGAAATAGAAGCTGGTTGTGATTCTGGTGGCGACCTCTTGTGTACCCGCTGCCTTCGTCATCCTAGGTATTTCGATAAATAACCATAGTTAAATGTCTGCTATTCTTTGAGTGTGGATCTTGGACTTTTATATCGCAGCGCCTCGCAGGCGGGTGCCGTCAAAACTCCTGAGCTCGGTCGGCCAATTCCGGGTTTCAACGTCACGAGGAGGCAGAGCTTCCTCTTTCTGGTGTGATCAACAGTGCAGCTTTAGACGGGATGCGGGGTGGTGTAGAGCACAGCTCCGGCTAAAATGACTAAAAATGTGGAAGGAACAAAGTGACAGCAGTATTTCTTGGTCACAATACACCCCTAGAGTTCACTACACTGCACAAACATTACTAAATCACTTCAAAACAGGAAGGTAGACACTGGGCACGAAGAAACTGCACTGCTGAACACATTGCCAGTCAAGCTCTTCAATGTCTTTTCATATAAACTTACTGTGCGAAGTGGTTGTGGGTGTCCACATAATGTCTTTCAGATGTGAACGGATAAACACGTAAATCTGTTGATGACAGGAGAGAGAACGATACTCGAAGGTCTGCACTGACATCTCTTGTACCGTAGCAACAGTACGACTGTCTTCTGTCGAAAACAATAACAGCGTTACTATATATATATTCCTGTTTGTTATATAGTTTGTCTACTGGTGCATTATATATACAACAAACAGTATTTAGAACATTCTTTGTACATGCTGTCCGTCCTATTGTGGACTATACTCCTGTTGCTAAGTCCAAACCAAGAAAAAAACAAAGACAGTCCAATGGCAACATAGTTCCAGCCAGGATGTTAATAGTTTCAGCTCTAAAGGCAACTGCTTGCCATGGACTCCCCCCCACCCATACACTCACTATGTTGAAACCACGCCACGGGCACAGACTTTGATTGGGTTCTCAATCATGAACTTGGCACAAGCACAAAGGGTCATGACAGCCATCACTACTTCTACTAGTAGAACCTACCAGTGGACCCCATAAGACACTGCAGGTGCCTGCTTTGCAGCAAAGACTGACACAGAATCCATAAGGGTCACTGACAATGCCTCCTCGCCCTAAGCTGTAGCACAGCATGCCTAATGGCATCTACCTCTTGATCTCGGTCCTCACACAAGCACAGAGGATTCTTATTCAGAGTAAAAGAATTATCATAAGCTGGGTCTCTAGTGACATAGGCATCAGAGGAAAGAACTCGCTTACATACTTGCCAAACAGGGTAGGGTTATGCCCCAAAATCCCATGATTGTCAAACTAGGTCAAAAGATACTGTGCTACAGGTCCAACGCCAAAGTGAATTCCATTATACAGCAGCTACATAAAGATAAAACCAGAACCTCCCCCTCAGCCAGATGGTACTCAAACGCCCCAGGTTATGAGCCATTGGCACTTCCTCAAAATATACATAGAACTGCCTTTGTCATACTGTACAGATTTAGCCTAGGAAGCAGTAATCCATTGAGGATTTAACCAATAAAATTGGAAAATCATGGAAGCTGCATACATTGCGATGGAGGAGAGTGTAAACACCACATCTGGCAGTTTCAAATTATCCAAGGTCGCAGCAGCAATTGTCCGAGTAAGTGCAAGGTCCCAGTCGTCAGGTGATTCATCAGCTCATGTAGAATATATATGCTCTGTAATTTCTTTGATGTATGCATTTCTGTCGAAGATATATTCGAAACCGATCTATATTTCTTTGCATTGTGAAGATATTTATTCTCATTCATACCTTTTCTACCTTATCTACAAAGTTATGAGCACATAATTTCTAAAACAGGTAACTCCACCACAGACGCCGAGCTGTTAAAAAGATTTTGCTTTATGCTTATGCCATGGTAAGAAGCGGCTCTTTGCAACCCAGCCACCACACTAACTGAAAACGAACCATAGAGACAATTAGAAATGGCTGCCACGGTCAGGGCCACTCATGAACAAAGGCCCGGGCGAAGCTAGACTTCGCACTTCGAACTAGCCAGTGACGTCATCAGCCTCCAGGCTAGTACAGTGGTAACGTGTCGGCCTCTCGCCCGAGGTGTTGGTGGTTCGCGACCCACCCAGGTGCAAGAGGTTGTAATTGTCGCCCGGAGGTTACTGCTGTGGCTGGGCACCACGGCGGATAAAAAAAAACTAAGCCCCATCCAGTCAGCACCAGTTGATACATGGTGATCAAGTCGACCTCAGTCGACACAGGCCGGGTTCCCCTCATAGGCATATTCCAGGTGAGGCTCGAATCTGCATATCGGACTTTTCCTTATGACGTCATCGGCCATGCCTCGCATAGGTTAAGGTCCGGGCGAAGTAACAAGGTATGCACCATATTGGAGGCTTAAAGCGTTTGTGTGCGTTCATTCCTTCCATTTACATTTCTTAATCATTTGGATAATGGTGAATTACTGCTGTGTCTGTGGATGTCATAACAGCGAAAATCGGAAGTCCAATTTAAAATTCTATTTTAAATTGTATTAGTCTTTTCCTTCCATGCTCGCTTTTCACAGTGCCTCCAATATGGCTGCACATCCGTGATATCTGACTACTGATGACGCTAGTGGAAACCCTCTACAGTGATGTATTAAGTCTTTTCTGGCGTATGCAAAGAGAGTTATATAATGTTAAAAAGGAACATACCCATGTGTCATGAAGCAACCATGGTCTGCCAAGGCCGCAACTGCGCCAAGATCCTTATTGACATTAGCCATTCTTCGAAAGGAAAACCTAGTCTGTAGTCTTCAGTGCGGAGATCAGAGTACTTCGTCATTTTATCATCTGTGACAGAGAACGACAACCCTGCAGAGAATTCCTTCTCAAAGTATGTCGTCCAGACTCTGGAGAAGTGTGATTTCTCCGCAATACTTCCTGAGGATATGAGGAATTAACTCATGCTTTTAGGAGAGTTAGAAGTTAGAACTCGACATGCTAATTTGAGCATGTTTACATCTACTTCTTTCTGGTGTGATCAACAGTGCAGCTTTAGACGGGATGCGGGGTGGTGTAGAGCACAGCTCCGGCTAAAATGACTAAAAATGTGGAAGGAACAAAGTGACAGCAGTATTCCTTGGTCACAATACACCCCTAGAGTTCACTACACTGCACAAACATTACTAAATCACTTCAAAACATGAAGGTAGACACTGGGCACGAAGAAACTGCACTGCTGAACACATTGCCAGTCAAGCTCTTCAATGTCTTTTCATATAAACTTACTGTGCGAAGTGGTTGTGGGTGTCCACAGAATGTCTTTCAGATGTGAACGGATACACACGTAAATCTGTTGATGACAGGAGAGAGAACGATACTCGAAGGTCTGCACTGACATCTCTTGTACCGTAGCAACAGTACGACTGTCTTCTGTCGAAAACAATAACAGTGTTACTATACATATATTCCTGTTTGTTATATAGTTTGTCTACTGGTGCATTATATATACAACAAACAGTATTTAGAACATTCTTTGTACATGCTGTCCGTCCTATTGTGGACTATACTCCTGTTGCTAAGTCCAAACCAAGAAAAAAACAAAGACAGTCCAATGGCAACATAGTTCCAGCCAGGATGTTAATAGTTTCAGCTCTAAAGGCAACTGCTTGCCATGGACTCCCCCCCACTCATACACTCACTATGTTGAAACCACGCCACGGGCACAGACTTTGATTGGGTTCTCAATCATGAACTTGGCACAAGCACAAAGGGTCATGACAGCCATCACTACTTCTACTAGTAGAACCTACCAGTGGACCCCATAAGACACTGCAGGTGCCTGCTTTGCAGCAAAGGCTGACACAAAATCCATAAGGGTCACTGACAATGCCTCCTCGCCCTAAGCTGTAGCACAGCATGCCTAATGGCATCTACCTCTTGATCTCGGTCCTCACACAAGCACAGAGGATTCTTATTCAGAGTAAAAGAATTATCATAAGCTGGGTCTCTAGTGACATAGGCATCAGAGGAAAGAACTCGCTTACATACTTGCCAAACAGGGTAGGGTTATGCCCCAAAATCCCATGATTGTCAAACTAGGTCAAAAGATACTGTGCTACAGGTCCAACGCCAAAGTGAATTCCATTATACAGCAGCTACATAAAGATAAAACCAGAACCTCCCCCTCAGCCAGATGGTACTCAAACGCCCCAGGTTATGAGCCATTGGCACTTCCTCAAAATATACATAGAACTGCCATTGTCATACTGTACAGATTTAGCCTAGGAAGCAGTAATCCATTGAGGATTTAACCAATAAAATTGGAAAATCATGGAAGCTGCATACATTGCGATGGAGGAGAGTGTAAACACCACATCTGGCAGTTTCAAATTATCCAAGGTCGCAGCAGCAATTGTCCGAATAAGTGCAAGGTCCCAGTCGTCAGGTGATTCATCAGCTCATGTAGAATATATATGCTCTGTAATTTCTTTGATGCATGCATTTCTGTCGAAGATATATTCGAAACCGATCTATATTTCTTTGCATTGTGAAGATATTTATTCTCATTCATACCTTTTCTACCTTATCTACAGAGTTATGAGCACATAATTTCTAAAACAGGTAACCCCACCACAGACGCCGAGCTGTTAAAAAGATTTTGCTTTATGCTTATGCCATGGTAAGAAGCGGCTCTTTGCAACCCAGCCACCACACTAACTGAAAACGAACCATAGAGACAATTAGAAATGGCTGCCACGGTCAGGGCCACTCATGAACAAAGGCCCGGGCGAAGCTAGACTTCGCACTTCGAACTAGCCAGTGACGTCATCAGCCTCCAGGCTAGTACAGTGGTAACGTGTCGGCCTCTCGCCCGAGGTGTTGGTGGTTCGCGACCCACCCAGGTGCAAGAGGTTGTAATTGTCGCCCGGAGGTTACTGCTGTGGCTGGGCACCACGGCGGATAAAAAAAAACTAAGCCCCATCCAGTCAGCACCAGTTGATACATGGTGATCAAGTCGACCTCAGTCGACACAGGCCGGGTTCCCCTCATAGGCATATTCCAGGTGAGGCTCGAATCTGCATATCGGACTTTTCCTTATGACGTCATCGGCCATGCCTCGCATAGGTTAAGGTCCGGGCGAAGTAACAAGGTATGCACCATATTGGAGGCTTAAAGCGTTTGTGTGCGTTCATTCCTTCCATTTACATTTCTTAATCATTTGGATAATGGTGAATTACTGCTGTGTCTGTGGATGTCATAACAGCGAAAATCGGAAGTCCAATTTAAAATTCTATTTTAAATTGTATTAGTCTTTTCCTTCCATGCTCGCTTTTCACAGTGCCTCCAATATGGCTGCACATCCGTGATATCTGACTACTGATGACGCTAGTGGAAACCCTCTACAGTGATGTATTAAGTCTTTTCTGGCGTATGCAAAGAGAGTTATATAATGTTAAAAAGGAACATACCCATGTGTCATGAAGCAACCATGGTCTGCCAAGGCCGCAACTGCGCCAAGATCCTTATTGACATTAGCCATTCTTCGAAAGGAAAACCTAGTCTGTAGTCTTCAGTGCGGAGATCAGAGTACTTCGTCATTTTATCATCTGTGACAGAGAACGACAACCCTG
>NC_091568.1:8187439-8192439 GCF_042767895.1 Penaeus vannamei
TTCGGTGTCTTACTCTTGCCCTCTCTTTCTGACTTCCTGGTGCAGCCTGGGCCTGCGGGAAACGTTGATTTCCAACATTCGCCTGGGCTGCGGTGACGTGATCACACCCCCCTTGTAGCAGGATTGGGGTGCAGAGCGTTTACCACACCAAAACTCCAAGTTCAGCCCACCCAGGGGGGATCTCCTGTTCTGTGGTGCTGAAGGGTCGAGTGTAGGGATCAGAGCTTTTTTGTGAGGCCCTTCTTCAGACCTCACCCAGAGAGGAGGTATAAAGATAACCCCCGAAAGGGGACCAATCTACTTCCAACTCTCTAATGACCACCACAAAATGAATCCGACCATGGCAGTCACCCTGGAGCCTTTCAAGGCTGCAGGGGGGCGAAAGAAAACCCAAAAGCAGGCCGAACGTGTCCGGCCTGCTGAACCGAGCAAGGACAAGACAGAAACACCAACCACAAAGTCTGTCCATGCACACCAGACTGAGGGAAGCCTGAACTCCCCTCAGAACTCCCTCAGTCAAGAAGGGGCTCCAGCTGTACCAGCCAAAACAGCTGCCCCCACTTCCAAAGGCCTTAAACCCCTGCAAAGGGGAGGCGTGAAGCGACGAAGGGTGGAAACTGAAGAGGCAGAACACACCCCAAGTCGACTAACGCGGTTTAAGGTACCAAAAAAAAAACTGAAGACTTCGACAATGCATACCAGCTGGTAAGGGCATTGGAGAAGGAATGAAATGTGAGATTATCAATCCGAATCTCCAGAGATGAGGGCATGATCATTGCCCCCAAAGACAAAGCCACCATGAACTTCCTGCAGGAAATCAAGGTGCTTAAAGATGGGAGGAAGGTGTGTATCTCACCACTGACCTCCCAAGAGAAAAAATCCAAGATGGTGCTACTTGGCTTTCCACTAGGGTTCGACGTGGAGGTGATCACGTCTCTCCCACAAGTGGTGGAGGCTTCCCGCATGACCAAAGGGAAGTCTCCAACCAGGCAAGTCCTTGTTATCCTCAAGGGAGCCCCAATCACCACCCTTGATCTGGGTAACTGGGGCTCATACAAGCTCAGGACATATGTGCCAGAGCCCTTGAGGTGTTTCACGTGCCAAAAATTCGGGCATCACCAGGCCAACTGCAAGGCCAAAGCCAAATGTGGTGTATGCAGCGAGGCACACGAAACGGAAGTGTGTATTAAGGCACACAAAGATGGCCAGAAGGACACAACAGCCAAGTGTCCAAACTGTGCCAAAAAACATCATGCCTGGAGCCTGGCTTGCTCTGTCAGGAAACAGGCAGTGATTAAAAAGCAGGAGCTAGCCAAAAAGCGTCCTGACTTTGTCCCTGCGCCCCCAGGTACCTATGTCTGGGGCCAAAACAAAAAACAAAATAAAAAGGAGAAGACTCCCCGATCTCCTAAGAGGAAGGAGTCGCCCCCACAGAGAAAATTGGATACCTCTAACAGAGAGGAATTCCCCGAGCTTGCTAGTGGCAAAACCACAAAAAAGAACCAAAGGGAAAAAGGTTCAAAGTCCACAGCAATGGTCCCCCCAGTAGATAATCTTTTCTTTGACGAGAAAGATATGACTCTCCTGTTGAGTGCTGTAGTTTCTGCAGTAGCAACAGCCTTGGGGAGGACCAGTGAGGAGGCGGAGAAAGCAGTGCACGTCGCCATGACGGCTATGACCCAAACTGTGGCGGCTCTGAAGGGAAGGAAGCTAGAAGCCTCCAAACCGATAACGAGCAGCGCTCCCCTCCCTAAATCCTCGGATGGCAGGCTAGCTTCAAAAGAAACACCACATAAAACCCCAGCTAGTCTGTCAGGACAGGCTGAAACTGTGCAGCAGGCCGAGTCTGTACAGCCAAAGTCTCGTCCTCCGACCCGAGATGACACTTCCAACCTAGGCCCTACACCCCCTGGTAAGGCCTTAACCGGAGTATCTGACTTAGAGGATGTTGTACAATCTTCAATCAATGAGGATCTGTATTTATCTGATGCCACCAGCACTGGGGCATCTGAAGCTGAAGCAAGTGACACTGAGTAACCATCATGGCACACAATCTAAGCATACTGCAGTGGAATATCTGTAGCTATAAAAACAAGAACTCCTTTCTCCAGTCCATTGTGCGAGCAAGGAGCATTGACGTCGTCATGCTCCAGGAGACACTAACAATGGGATCCGTGTGCTTCTCAGGATATCATGCCTTCACCACTCCAAACTTGGATGGTGCTAGAGGCCTGATGACCCTGGTAAAAGAAGCTATCCCTTGCTCCTTAATAGCCAATCCGCCGCACTGTGGAGATGGTGTTGAATCTCTTGCTGTTGAGATTCAGCTACCTGGGGGCTCTATAAAAATATACAATATTTATAGCAAACCACTGTGTGAGAGCTTAGATCTAAACCAGGTCTGTGCTACTGCAGCACAAGACCGAGTGATCATAGGGGGAGACTTCAATGCACACATGGCCATGCTGAATCCCCGCAAAAGGCCGAACGCGGCAGGCATTCACATAGCAGAAGTGCTTGAGAATTCCCTGAGATCGCTCTTCTCAACACCAAAGAACCAACGCATGTGAAGGGAGGGGTCCTAGACCTCACCTTTGCCACTGCAACAATGGTGGAGAGAATTCGATGGTGTGTCGATGATACGGTTACTAGTGATCACTACGGCATAGTCACAACACTAATGGATGCAGGTCCAGCCCAAAGACCACATCACATTCCTAAATGGAAAACTGACAAGGCCAACTGGTTTGCCTTCCAAGAAGGCTTGGCTCGATGTCTGAAAGACAATGAACACAATAACAATAATGAAAATGTGGATGTGCTAGAGGCAAGGCTAATCCAGGCCATAAACCAGGCAGCCTCACAAACCATTCCCAAAACTCGTCCATGGTCCAGAACTCACAAAGACGCCTGGTACTATAATGACGAGATCAAAGAGGTCAACCACAGGGTTAATATGTGTAGAAAAAACTTCCGACGGCAAAGATCTCCCGACAATCTGGCCCTGCTGAGGGAAGCTGTTGTGGATGCCAAGGAAACTGCCAACAGAGTAAGGCAGGAAAAATGGCTGGAATGGTGCCAATCTTTTGGGTACCAGACCAGCCTTACAGAGTTGTGGAAACGGGTCAGGCAAGCGACAAGCCGCCAAGCCCCGAAATGCACTCATCATGACCCACAATCAGAGGCAAACAGATTGGTGCTTGAGTTCTCTGCCAGAACCAGCACTAACAATCTGCCTCCAATGATGAGAGAAAAACAACAAAACTTAAATCCAGAAAGACTTGCTCTCATAAGAGACAAGGCACTTGAAGCTGATGAAACGGATGCCTTGTTCTCTCTTAGGAAACTAAGAAAATCATACAAATCCAGTTCTGGGTCAACACCGGGATCTGATGGGATCTCTCACCCCATCATTTCGCATCTAGGCCTTGCAGGAGAACTTGCATTCTTGCAGGTTATCAACAAATCCTGGCAAACAGCCACGGTGCCCCAGAGCTGGAAACAAGCCACAATAGTTCCCATCCCAAAGCCAAAGGAGCCTGGCAAGTACCGTCCCATCTCTCTTCTCAGCTGCCTGGGTAAAACAGCTGAGAAGATGGTACTCAACAGGCTCCGATGGAAAACGAGTCCCCCCAATGAACACCTGCACGGGTTCACAAGGGGTAAGAGCACTGCTCATAGCATTTCCACACTCTTAAGCACAATCTGCACCTCGCCCGCAGTGGTTGTCTTCCTTGACCTGGATAAGGCTTTTGAGTTGGCAAGTCCACTTGCCATTCAAGAGACCCTAATCCACAAAGGAGTCAAAGGCAGACTCTTGGCCTGGGTAGCTGACTACTTTAAAAATAGATCAGCAAATGTCAGATTTCAAGGCCACCTCTCACAGCACATGCCACTTGAAAATGGAACTCCTCAGGGAGGGGTTCTTAGTCCAGCCCTGTTTAATACCCTCATGTCCAACATACTCGACATTCACCTGCCAGAGGGATGCAAGATCATCTCTTATGCAGATGACTTGGCAATCATAGCCTCTGGCAACCACTGCCTTACTAGAGCTCAGCGTTGTCTGAACCTGGTGTCTGAAGAGTGTTGTAGGACGGGTCTAAAAATATCAGCAGCAAAATCTAAAGCAATGGCACTGAGAACCAATGTCAGAAACAAAAAACTCGCCATACAGGGTATGGATCTGGAATGGGTGAAGGAATATCTATACCTTGGTGTATGGATAGGACACACTCACTTTCAAAAAGGAGATCCAATACCTGCTTGACAGAACCAAGGAAAGACTGTCAGTCATGAAAGTCATGACAGGGAGACACATAGGAGCAGGACACAAAGTACTAAGATCATTCTATGTACATGTTGTCCGTCTTATTATTGACTATGCATCGGTCGCCCTCATTGCTTCCAGCACAACATTAAAAGAAAAACTGGAAACAATACAAAACGAAGCAGCCAGGATCATTCTAGGTGCACCTAAGTGGACAAAGGTCATCAACCTCCTCATGGAAGCTGATTTACCGTCCATGGACACTAGAATAGATCTAATGGCAGCACAGTTCCTTTCCAAGGTCCTGCAGGCACCCACAAACTCCTATCTAAGACAAAGAGTTCTCAGACGCCTACAACAAGATTATCAGTTGTTTGCAGACAATTCCTGGCTCACACATACAGCCAGAGTTTTGATACGCTTTCAACTAAAAGATTCATTGCTTGCCAAGGGTATGGACTCCCCTCACCCTGATTACAAAGAACCCCCGCCGTGGGCAAACGAAATGATCGAATTCTCAATTCTAAATCTCACAATGAGAAAAGATCAATATTCCATGCCTAGCCTAAAGGCACAAGCACAAAGGGTCATTGAACAAATAACTCCGCCGGGTAGTATAACTTACTACACGGACGGATCCGTGGATCCAATAAACCATACTGCAGGCGCCGGCTTTGCAACAAAGGATACCACAGCATCCATTAGGGTCACTGACAATGCCTCAACGCTT
>NC_091568.1:8227439-8229939 GCF_042767895.1 Penaeus vannamei
GAATATATGATAGACAGACCTTAATGAATAGAATATAATCAGCATATATTGCGAAAGGTATATACTTTATCCCTCTCTTAAATCCTAGGGACACATGTTCCATAATCCCTTGAGAGTACACGAAGATCCACCTGGTTAACCTTGTGAAGCAATAAGGTTGTCTGGGCGCAAAGATTATCCCTTTCGGAGGCCAGGATTTTGCAGTGGGCGAGGCGGAAACGAGGAACGGGGGATGGGGAGGGGTGCAGCAAGGGGTTGGGGAGGTGCTAGCAGGGGGATAGGGGAGGTTGGCAGGTGGGAGTTGGGAAGGGCGGTAGTAGGTGGGATGGGGAAAAGGGCAGGGGGTTGGGGAGGGTAGCAGGACAGGAGAGCATGGGAGGGTGGCAGAGGAGTTGGGGAGGTGGTAGTAGGGAGGGGAAGTCAGGGAGGCAGGAGAAGGAGCAGAGTGGAAGAGGGGGGGGGCAGGGGGAGGCCAGGAGGGTAAGGTGGGAGAGAGTGGAAGGGGGAGGGGGAAGTGGCAGGAGGAACAGGGAGATAGGAAGGGGAGAGTGTGGTAGAGGGAACAGGAAGGCAAAGGGGGGAAAATGCAGGCAGGGAGAGGGCGAGGTTGAGAGAGGGAGGCAGGAGAGGATAGAAAGGGTTAGTGAAAAAGAGAGAGAGAGCGAGAGAGAGAGAGAGAGAGTGAGAGAGAGAGAGAGAGAGAGAGAGAGTGAGAGAGAGAGAGAGAGAGAGAGAGAGAGAGAGAGAGGGAAGGCAGCAGAGGAGAGAGTAGGATAATACGAGCACGGCATAGGAGGATAAACAGGATTAGCGAAGGAGAGACAAGAGAGGTGGAGGAGAGGAGGGGACTTTCGAGGGGCTGGGGATAACACGTTGATGGTAAGGGGTCAGAGATGGCAAGGGAGGGGCCATGGGAGGGGCGACAATAGAGGATAGAAAGGACTTGTGAAGGAGAGAGAAAAGTGGCAGGGGAGAGTGGCAGGGGGCGATGCTGAAATGGATTGAGTGTTGGCAGGGATGGCGGTGGCAGGGGAGAGTGGCAGGGGAGAGTATAGGGGGTTGGTAGGGGAAGGGGTGTAGGGGTTGGTGGATGAAAGGGGGTAGAGGTGGCAGGGAAGTGTAAATGGCCGGCAGGGAAAGCCAGGCGTACACATACACACACACGCGCGCGCAGAGGGAGGAAGAGAGAGAGAGAGAGAGACAGACAGAGAGAGAGAGAGAAAGAAAAAGAGAGAGAGATGAGAAGGGAAGATGGTTTAAGAAACAGGTAAGGACACAGAGGCAAGGTAATATGTCTTACAGAAATGTTTGTGTGTTACCGAGAGGACGGGCAAGAGAGAAAGGTGAGTGGACAAGCATACAAACGGACACACAAACAAGCACACGGAATATTAAGAACGTGCGCACATACATATCCACATCCACGCATACGCACACTAACGCACAAACATGCACACTAACGCACAAAAAAAAAACACACACACACAATATATATGTGTGTGTGTGTGTGTGTGTTGTGTGTGTGCGCGTGTGTGTGCGTGTGTATGTGTGTGTGTGTGTGTGTGTGTGTGTGTGTGTGTGTGTGTGTGTGTATGTGTATGTAGAAAACACACACACTAAGCGCGCGAGATTTTTTTCGATCCATTATCCACGGTCATCGGTCATTCTGTTTCGCTTTTCGCTTTCAGCCAAGAAAAGCGAATGTATAAAACTATGTGGATACACAAAATGTAAAATGTCAGCGTTCAATATATGCAAACATTTTCTCAGGTCCCAGGAAATTCCCAAACCCACTTAGGAACCTCAGGGCGGGTTCGATACCCCCTACCCGCCATCCCTACCCCCCTACCCACCACCCCTACCCTCTAACCCAATTCTTCTACCCCACCTCACACAAGCCTTGCCCACGGACGTGCAAACGAATTCATCTCCTGCCCACAGAGAGGCCCTTCCACAGACACCCACACTCAAATACACATCCACACCCATTCCTCATCCCTCCGACCCACACAAACACCCACACAAACACCCACACAGACACACTGGAGCTAGGAGGACCCACACAGCACATCCTAGACGCCGCTCAGACAACATGGCGCAGTGGGAGGTGCTGTGGAAAAGGAAGTTTACGAGGAATTCAGCATTTGAAGCCAATTTTATGTCGCGTCTCCCAGAGTGACCGGTTTTGGGCAGAGAGGAAAAGGGGGGAGAGAGAGAGAGGAGAAAGAGAGGAAAGGGGGAGAGAGAAAGGAGAAAGAGAGGAAAGGGAAGGGGAGAGGAGGAAGGATGGAAATGATAAGAGGGTACAGGAGGATTAAGGAATGGGGAAGAGAGAGAAAGAGATTGGGAGGGAGAGAGAGAGAAAGAGAGAGAGAGAAAGAGGGGGAGGAGGGAGTGGGACAGGGAAGGAGACGAAGGAAAGAGGATACAGTGGGAGAGGGGGAGAAAGGAAGGGGAAAGAAAGAGAGAAATAGAGAGAGAAAGACATGGAGAGAGATGA
>NC_091568.1:8269939-8274908 GCF_042767895.1 Penaeus vannamei
TGCATAAATATGTAATTATATGTATAATTATGCATATTTATGTATATGTATAATTATGCATATTTATGTATATGTATATGTATATATGAATATGTATGTATATGTATATGTATATATGAATATGTATGTATGAATATTTATATATGAATATATATATATATATATATATATATATATATATATATATATATACATATATGTATGTATATATATGTAAATATATGTATATATATATATATATATATATATATATATATATATATATATATGTGTGTGTGTGTGTGTGTGTGTGTGTGTGTGTGTGTGTGTGTGTGTGTGTGTGTGTGTGTGTGTATGTGTGTATTCAAAGATGCGACGATGTTCCTTCACACAGCGTGACGCAATCCGACCTCTGGAGGTTTCGCAAAGAGTCCGGTCTTCACGCTTGGCAGAAGAGTGAGGCGGAGAAACTTACCAGTCTGGTGCAAAATCGGATCCACGCGTTGCAGAATCCCGCGGATTGTAAATCTGCCAAGAAACTCGTTTGCAATCTGCCTGTCCCACCGAAGGTCAGTCTGTACCTACAACATTTATTCCAATCAGAAATCCTATAACTCATAGTACTGAATTTAAAGCTAAAAGGCGTTATCCATATAGATCAAGGGATTTACTTTAACGAGGGTAGTAAAAAAAAGCAAAGTTCTGGACAAGGCGAAAGGCGCGTGAGCCGTTGGTGCTGGAATCGCGAGTCACAAGTAAAGTCAAATTAGGGCGAGTCGCGTATACTCATTTTTCTGATATTAAAGGTCGATTTGACAACGTCCCATCGTCCTTTCAGGAAAATGATCTTCCGTGTTCTCTCTAGTGATGACACAAGTATTATTAAATGGTCAAATATATCTTTATATAATAAGAATCAAATAGGAATTTCATAATGAGCTACCAACTCAGCTACCAAGTGCATCTGATAAAGATATGAAATCAGTACTGTTAAATACGTACTAAAATACCTAGGGAAGCGCACTTTCCAAATATGTATATCTAATATACCAAACGGAATAAAAAATAAATAAATAAAAAGTAAGACGTTACTTATAGCTATAGTCGGAAGATCAGCTGTTACTTCGCTACATATGGCTATTAAGCTCCAAGTGGAACATTTGTTGCAAATGGCAACATACAATGCACATGGGAGCATACGCTGCATTTGGGAACAATCACCAAAGACACTGCAAAAGGTAACATTGAAAGGGAGAGCGGATGTTGCAAAGGCGAAAAAATGATAACAGCGGTAGGTCAACATCCAATGGAACACATTTCATGTGGTTAGACTTCTACACGAAAATGAAACATCGATCGCATCCCCGTGTGGCCCTTTCCTTCTATAACGTACTTTAAAATCGATTAATGACATTTCTCATTCTAGGGCCGAGGAATAGGCAGTCAGCTTCACCATTTTTGCTACTGCTTCCTTGCTGCATACGGGACACAGAGAACGCTCATCGTTAATGAAAGGAAATCGAAAATGGAGTTTAGCACGGGTACCTACTTTCTCCCCCTAAGTGAAAACTGCACATACACTAATATGAGTGCTACGTGGCCAGGTGAGATTTCCGGTGCCTAAAGTAACTTTTTTTTTTATTGTTATCATGATTATTATTCCCATTAATGGTATTGTTAGTGTTATCATTATTACGATTGCTGCAATAGTTACTATCATAAAGATAATCATAATAATAATAATTATTATGAATTATGTATATATATACATATATATATATATATATATATATATATATATATATATATATATATATATATATGTATGTATGTATGTATGTGTGTGTGTGTCTATGTATGTGTATATATCTCTATGTTTATATATATAAATGTACATACATACACATATACTCATACATATATATGTATATATATATATATATATATATATATATATATATATATATATATATATATATATATACATATATACGATAGCGGACTTCTGTGCGTTTTAGCAGTAACTCATGACAGCGTGATAACATAGTATACATAAGTGTGTGTGTATGTGTGTTCACATATACTTACGCACTCAGACACACTGATTCTTGCTCACGGTTCTCTCTATCGTTCTTTCGTTTGGCTTCTTTCTCTCTTATCCCCTCTTCTTGAACGCCCTTATCTGACTCTTTCCTTCCTCTGTACCCACCTTCCGTTATCTCTACAAATCATTATATATTCGAAAAGACAGTGAAAAAAAGTTTATTTTCCCACTGCAGAAACTGAGGCCTCCTCATTTGTTCTAGTCATCGCGCGCATGACCGCGCTTTTGTGTAATTCATGTTTGTTCTCTTTTTCTCTTTCTTTGCCACACGCTTTCCTCACCTTCGATTCTTCTACACATTTCTCCCCCCAGTCACCACCTTTCCTCTTATATATATATATATATATATATATATATATATATATATATATATATATATATATATATATATATATATATATATAATAGAAACAACTCATTAAGCTTGGTAGCATAAGCTCCTCCTCCAGGCATAAGCTCCTCCTCCTCCCCTGTGGTGCAATTTCCCGACTCCGACAAACCCAAACCACGGCCGAATTACTTCCCACGGTCATTGCCTCGGGACTTCGGCCAGCGCCTCGTCAAGGTCCACGGCGACCCCTTCGCCTGGTGGTTGGGACAGTTCTTCAAGTACGCCATGAGGATGACCGAAGGATTCCAGGAGTACGTCGAGAAGCTAGGGGCTCGTCTAGGCTTCGAGAGTCCTATTGTGGGGTAGGTGGGTTCTCCTTTTTTCTTTATTTCTTCCTCTAATGCTGCCAATGGTACATCGTTATCGTTTGCTCTTTACTATCATTACTATCATTATCACTGATAGTGTTATGGCTGTCAAATGTATTCCAGTCAATGATATAATGGTCATTATTTTTAATATTAATAATACCATTACTACTGCTATTATTATATTCGCTATCATTCTTATTAATAATATTACCATTATCACTATTATCATTATTAGTAGTATCACTATCACCATTATCATTATTTTCATTACTGTTATCATTATTGTTATTACTAATATTTTAATCATCATTATTATTATCATTATTATCATAATTATTAGCATTATTATCATAATTATTTTTGGTATGATCGTTATCATTACTTTTATTATTGTTTAATTATTGATTTTCTTGCTGTTCTTATCCTTAATATCTCAAACTCAATTTCCCATGCGGCAACATATAACTTGAGGTAGATCCCCTTATCTTTAATCGTCTTAGCTGCGGCATGGTCTGAAAGCCTGACCTTAACCGTGCAAGTAGTCTTCTTGTTCTACCTTAGTTTCTGGGGCAGAAGCCATGATTTCATTGGCGATGTCATGTTCGGTCTCACTGACGACCTGACGGTCGTTTTTTTTTTTTTTTTTTTTTTTTGACGAGAGTCAGTTTGACCTTCTCGACCGGGATGATGGAAGTAAACCTATGTTTCTCCAGGGTCTGGAAAACTTCTGTTGAAAAAAGCCTTTCGGCATGATTGACGTCTTCTATGAGGGCAAGGTAGCCCTCGTGGATGGCAATGTCCCGAAGCATTCTAATCTCAGCACCAAAATGTGCATTCGTCTGGCAAGGATCTCGCCAGACGATTACAGTCCTCGAGGGTCTTATGTAGGTCCAGGTGACCACAGTAAGGGAAGATAATTCAGTGAGAGAAAGCGCACCTAAATGTCGCCTCAGACTGCTGGGCCTCACTATACAGGTCGCCATGTGACAGTGAGTGCTGCGGTTCTGAGGAGAGATGCAGTGTTCCCGTATCACCTTTCATGGCAGACAAAAACACCTTGAGGAGGCAAGAGTTAGCAAAATCTTTGTAAAACAGAGTTAGCATTAGCATTACTTCCCTGCATGGAATAGATGATGGTGGGGAGTTCAACTTTATTATGAACTCCTGGTATAGATTGCATACAATGTTTTAATATGTAAAAACGGCAGGTTTATGTAAATTAAACAATATTATTCTTTTTCTTCATCAGCAACCTTAATTTTATATTACTGAAATGACACAATGTAAACATTGTGTTCATATACACAACACTTTTTTAAAAGAGAATTTTTGTTATAACATATTAGTGGTTCTGTACGATTGTAAGGGTGATCCGCCACGTTCTCTCTGAGTCGGCAAGTCATATATATATATACATTTATATACATATATATACATATATATACATATATATACATATATATATACATATATATACATATATATATACATATATATACATATATATATAATATATACATATATACATATATATATGCATACATATGTATATATATACTTATATACATATGCATATATATATATATATATATATATATATATATATATATATATATATATATATATATATATATATATATATATATATATATATATGCTTGGAGCAGTGCCAGCTCTCAGCCATTGCCGAATCTGGCTGTACTATGAGGCAACTCCCAGGATCCCAGAATCCAGTTGTCGATTCCTTCTCAAGGACTGAGAGCTGCTGGTTGTTGAGCAGAAAAACGACCCCGGGGATTGTGGCTTACACGACTTCCATCACCAATCTTTTCTGGGATAAAGTCCAAGTCTGGAAGACTTTCGTCCTCTGTCATGTCAGCACAGGTCGCCCCTGGTTCCTCATCCTTGCTTCATCACGACGCAAAACCTTTGCCATTGTCCATAGTCTGGCCCATCCATCTATCTATAGTTCTACCAGACTAGTCATCAAGAACTTTGTGTGGCAATCCACACAGAAGGACTTCCGAGAATTGGTGTGGAAATGCAAACGATGCCAAGCCCAGCCCCCCATCAACGCTTTACCTCAGCCTACTCGGCGCTTCAGTACATTCACGCGGACATCATTGTATCCTTGCCGCCATCAGAGGGAAAAAGAGATATTTAATCCCATAAAAGATCGCTCTA
>NC_091568.1:8302908-8305408 GCF_042767895.1 Penaeus vannamei
TGCTCGAGTGGCCGAAGAAGTGTTGGCCTTTGCTAGTTCAGAGTGTCCTCAAGGATAAGGGTAAATCAATGTACCTTAGTCTGACATCTGCAGAATAGTTAGATTATGACAAAGTATAAAGAGCAGTTCTGCAAGCATACAAGTTAACACCTGAATTTTATAGACAAAATTTTAGAAGTATCTGAAAAGAACCTAAAAGTCAAACCTATATGAACTGTGCTCATGTTATTAAGAAATTATTCAATAGATGGTTGTCTCCTAGCAAATTTGAAACATTTAACCAATTAACTATTTTGCTTGAACAGTTTTCCAGAGTCATTGTGCATGATGTCAATTTACATTTATTAGAAAAAGAAGTTAATAGTCTTAGTAGAGCAGTCAAACTGGCTGAGAATTATAGTTTGATGCATAAAAGAATTTCTTTTTGCAGTAATTCTAGACCTGACAAACCAACACAAATCTCTCTAGCTGGTCCAGGTTTTGGGCTAATGATAATAAGAGTTATAATGGGTCTGTGATGACTGGTTGTTGTTATTACTGTAAAGATGAAGGTCATTTTAGGGCTGATTGTCCTAAGTTGCTGGCCAAAAAGGCCAGGGAGGCTTTCAAGCCTGTTGCTAATGTATGCCAACAAAATGTTATGGTTAGTAGTTGATTCAGGAATCATTGTAAATTAATCCCTCACGCGACTGTTAAAGCTGAGGTGGACAAGGATGTTTTTGTCCCTTTTAGGTCTTGTGGGTCTGTTGCAGTTAGTGAGGGTTGCTGTGGTCAACCAATTACTATCTTAATGGTTACTGCTTTAGCACAGAGTTTATTGTTATGGGATGCATGCCCAGGCGTGGAACAATGTTTCAGGGGTGAGTTTGTGCTGGTTAAAGGAATAGGTGGTGTTTTGAAAATACCTCTAGATAGAGTATATTTGAACTCTTCATTAGTTTCTGGTGTGGTTGTTGTGGGAGTAATTGACATTCTCCCTGTACCCATGGCATCATTTTTGATAGAAAATGACCTAGCTGATTCTTTAGTAGTACCAAATCCTGTAGTTTGTGATAAACAATTACAAATTGATCCACTAGAAGCTTGTGATTCCTGCAAGTGCTGTAACTAGAAGTAGGGCCAAAGAATTGAGTGTACAAGATAATGTACAGTTTTGTGATTTTTCAGGGAGGAAAATTCATGGTGTAAGTGAGGGGAGTACAGAGGCAGGTGCTTTTGGTGATGGCACTGATTTGGGTCTGGAAAGACTGTTTAAAGATCTGGATTCTGGAGGTTCAGAAAATTTGCCAAAGAGTTCATTTATTTCAGAAGGGTGTGTTGACTTTAATTCTTTTCAAGGAAGGAATTAGTAAGAAAGAAAGTTTAGATCCCCAGAAGATAATATTAAAGATGAGACTCATCAATATCCTCAGGGATATAGAGATGTTATATTAAGTATAGCTCATAATGCTTCTGGAGGGCACTTGGGAGTCCAGAAGAGTTTAGATGGAACTTTAGAATATTTTTATTGGCCTGGAATCATGAATGATGTTAAGAAATATTGTAGGCCATGTAAGATATGTCAGTTAGTAGGGAAACCTAACCAGCCTATTCCACCTGTTCCATTGAATCCCATACTGCTTGAGTACACCGTGAGAGAAATGTATTATTGATGTGTGTGGGCCCTTACCTAAAACAAAGAAGGGTAATCAGTTCTTATTAACAATTATGAACACTTGCACAAGATACCCAGAAGTTATCCCTTTGCACAGTATCACCACAAAAGTCATAATACCAGTACTTATTAAAGTTTTTACAACATATGGAATTCCTAAAGTAGTGCAGAGTGATACAGGCTCAAATTTCACTAGTAAGTTGTTTAAGGAAGCCATGAAAGCTCTGAATATCTCTATATGTTTGTCTGTAGCATTTCATCCAGATTCAGAGGGTGCACTTAAGAGATTTCATCAAACTCTCAAATGCATGCTGATCAATTTTTGTACCGAAGAGTATTCCTTTCTTGTTGTCAGCAATTTGTAACTCGAAACAGGAGAGCTTAGGATACTCACCCAGTGAATTAGTTTTCGGCTATCATGTTAGGGATCCCTTAGAAATTTTGTATGAAGCTTTTTATGAAGGTGAAAATGTTGATATGTCCACCTATGTAGGAAATATGAGAGAGAGAATGTCAGAGTTATGTGAATTTGCTCACAATAACTTAGTCTGCACAAAATATAAATGAAAACTAATTTTGATGTAAAAGCAGTGAAAAGAGAATTTAATATTGGGGATAATGTACTTGTGCTGGTGCCATTGGGAAAGTTCGCTTTATGTGTAAAGTTTGATGGGCCTTTCAAGATCTCGAGAAAGATGAGTGAAAGTAATAATGTGTTGTCAACACCAGATGAAAGATGAGAAGGATAGTTCATGTGAATAGAATGAAAAAAGTTAATACAGAGAGAAAATAAATAATCTAAGATTGTGGATTGTGCTGTGACCTTGAAGGAACAGGAGGAGGATA
>NC_091568.1:8340822-8343322 GCF_042767895.1 Penaeus vannamei
ATAATATTGGACGAAAATATAATCGTTCTCCAGTCGGACGGGTATTATCTGCATCCTGTTCTCAGCAAGACCAGGGAACGTCGGACTTTCCCTCAAGATGGACGTAAAACGCCGAAAAGAAGACCAGACGGTCTCCTAGAGTCATCAAAGCGAGGTTCCTATTTTCGAGAAGGTATCTATGCGATCCCCTTTCCCGTCTAAAACTTCTCTCTCTCTCTCTCTCTCTCTCTCTCTCTCTCTCTCTCTCTCTCTCTCTCTCTCTCTCTC
Source organism: Penaeus vannamei (assembly GCF_042767895.1). NCBI lineage: Eukaryota > Metazoa > Arthropoda > Malacostraca > Decapoda > Penaeidae > Penaeus > Penaeus vannamei. The sequence continues at coordinate 8,341,090 of NC_091568.1, forward strand.
TCTCTCTCTCTCTCTCTCTCTCTCTCTCTCTATTATCGTCACTTTCTCTCCTCTCCTGTTCTTTCTCATGAATAACGAATAGAACCAAATATATGAAAATTAGACAATAAAGCGGCAAAATCAACGGCTTAATAGCCATAAGGAACGAGTCTCTCTCTATCACACACACACACCGATTTTTTTTTCATTATTTTAAACTAAGATTTAATTTTAATGTAATGAAGTTTTAAAAAGTAGACTGAGTGGATGATAATTCACCTTAAAAATCATATTCTATATCTTAAAATTGTATGCAAATTGATACTGATTCAGTGTCAAAAACACACTACCGTATGCATTACTAGGATCCAGATAATTAATATAGTTTTCAGTGATAAAGAAAAACCATAAACGTCAGAAATTTATTAAAAGTTAGATATTATATCATAAGGCAAAATTTTTTAACATTTGTAGAAATAAATCGTCATTATCTGTATATCACATTCAAACAACAAAAAATTAATCTTGGAGTGAAGAGTAAATCCAATTATTGATAAAATCTGACATGGGCTGATTTCACATTACTCTGGTTCCTGATTAAGCTCTTGTTCTTCATTTACCTTCAGATCTGGTTTTCTCCTGTGTGAGAGATAAATATTCGTACAGTTAGAGATCATGGCATATATATTCAAATGCAGACTACTGAACATGTATATATATATATATATATATATATATATATATATATATATATATATATATATATATATATATATATATGCATAAACATATATATATATATATATATATATATATATATATATATATATATATATATATATGTTTATGTATAGATAGATATATACATATATATATATATATATATATATATATATATATAGAGAGAGAGAGAGAGAGAGAGAGAGAGAGAGAGAGAGAGAGAGAGAGAGAGAGAGAGAGAGAGAGAGAGAGAAATATCCGTTTGTGTGTGTGTGTGTGTGTGTGTGTGTGTGTGTGTGTGTGTGTGTGTGTGTGTGTGTGTGTGTGTGTGTGTGTGTTTATAAATATATGTTTGTGTTATAGCAATCCATATTATGGTTTGTATTACGCGCCAAATTATTTTGTTAAGATGCAATGCCTTCTTAGAAAATTAAAGTATTAACATGTTATTCAAATGTTTATGGGATTCATTTAATGTTTTGATAATTTCATTTATAGAATAAACCTAATAGGAACACACCCCTAATAGCTTGTATGTACTAAAGGTGAAAAGCTTTGTTTTAAAAGATGTATAGGGATAGCAAGGCCAAGTTGAGAGAGGCTGTCCGGTAAGTTTTCTAATGGAAAGTACACAACAAACCGCTATTTTGCGGGACTGTAAAGGGGTGCGCCTTCCTCAGAATCAACTAATGGTATTGGGAGACTGCCACAATTATTGAAGAGTGGTATGTCCAGTTATCATTCTGGTAAGAATCTAATAGTGTCAATATTTAAAACTTGTTTGTTTGACATACGAGGAAGTGTGAGCATGTGATTTTGGGTATTTGATGATGGAGATTGAAAGAGAAGGAGATGAAAATAGAATTTAAAGGAAAAAAGCTTGAAAGGGTGAGACCGCTGACCTATCTACAAGGAATGGTGGGAAATTAATATTGGAGTGATGAGAGCAGTTGGGGAAAAGGTGCAGGGTAAAGCATCTGGGAAAGCCCCCCTGAAAACAGAAAGTTGGTGGTGGAATGAGGAAGTGCAGATGAATGTTAGAGAGAAGAGAGAGGCGAAGAAAAATTGGGAAATGTCAAGATTAGAGCAAGACAAACATAACAATAAACACGCTAATAAGAGAGCAAAAAATGCAGTGGCAAGAGCCAAAGCTATAGCACTGGATGAAATGTACAAAAAAGAAAAGGGTGGAGAAAGAAAGGCATTGATTGCAAAGGCCCGGGAAAAACAACCAAAGACTACACCCAGATTAGACAGATCAAAGATGGTGCTAAATGAAGAGGAAAAGATCAGGGACAGATGGAAAAGCTACTTTGAATCCTTGCTGAATGAGGAAAATCCTAAAGCTGTTTTTGAGGCAAGAGCTTCAAACTTCGGAGTGACTTGTGATATAAGTAGGCTGGAAGTCAAAGAGGCATTGAGGATGATGAAAAATGTCAAAGTGACAAGACCGGACAACATACCTGCAGAAGTTTGGGTTTCTAGGGGATGAAGGAATTGATTTGTTGTGGGATTTAATGTCGAAGATCTATGA
>NC_091568.1:8348310-8353310 GCF_042767895.1 Penaeus vannamei
CTGATGGCGGCCCTGCCCATCACTAACGGGAACGGAAGTGCTCCACACCGATTAGTCAAGAAACTCGCAGTACCTCTATCTACCGCCCTAAACTCCATCAACAGTTGCCATTTATCAAACAGAGTGTCGGCATGGTGTAGAAAGCTTGTCAGCTTTGATGTCAAGTCGCTTTTTACAAATGTACCGATTGACGGGGCCATCGAAGTTGCTAAATGAGCGTTGGTAAAATGGACAAAGGGGAAGTACCACTCCCGATAGACGATTGTATCAAACTATCCGTCAGTTAGGGCCGTTTCAATTCTGTGGACGCGAAGATGAACAGATTCAGGGACTTGCGATGTGCTCACCATTTTCAGCAGTCCTTGCCCAGCTGTTCATGGAAACCCTTGAGGCTGACCACTACCGAAGCACTGTGGGAAGAAACATGGTCTCACTCGGCTACGTAGACGACATCCTTGGTGTAATACCGACCATGACGAACCTGCCAGATCTCCTCCACAGACAATGCAGTACATCCCTTTATATAGTTCACCACAGAAAAAGAAAGAAATGAACAGCTCCCTTTCCTAGACACTTTGATCCACAGAAAGCCAGATGGTCCAATATTCTCTGTGTACAGAAACCGACCAATAAAGATTTCATTCATTGTTTCTCTTCCCATAGCAAGGACTAAAGAAGGCGTTGTTATTGAATTCTTCCTCCGACCCCTCAGAATATGCTGCCAGTTCTTGCAGGAAGAAATAAAACACGTCTGCAACACCTTTCAACAATTCCACCATCCTCGCTCCATGCTCACCCACCTCCGACACAAGGCCGAAAAGATCATGAGCAGACCGAGAGGTGGCGCCATGAAAAACAAGACTCAAAGAATAATCATCCCTCACTCGGAATTGACTGAACACCTGGAGGCCCTAGTAGGCCACACTATAAAGATAACTACGTCTTCAGGTAAGAAGATGGGATATCGTAAGAGAAAAGAGGTCAAAGCACAACAGACCCCTCAGCCAGGTGTACAGCATACCCTCTGGTGGTTGTGATAAAGTCTGCATAGGTGAGACTGCACGACAAACGAATCAGCCAACACCGTAGCAATCTCCAACATCACAACACGAGGAGCGCCTTGGTTGTTCACACAGACACCGACGGTCACCTCCTGAAGTGGTCTCAGGCCTCCATCATAAAACAAGGCCTGCCCCCACGACAACGGAAGATGGTAGAAGCGGTGTTCATTCATACAACGAACAACTTCAATGCTACTACGGGGAGCCACAAACTATCCAAGGTTGTCGCTCACCTGATTATCGATGTGACCTGACCACATAATATCAGTATATATGTTCCTTTATGTACCTTTTGTGTTAGCCTCCAGACGAGCACAGTGGTAACGTGTCCTCTCATCCAAGGGGTCACCCAGGCGGGAGAAGTTACAATTGTCGCCCAGAGGTTACTGCTGTGGCTGGGCACCACACTGGGTAAGGACTACGCTCTGTTGCGTCAGCGCTAGCTGACACACGTTGATCGAGTTGACATTAGTTGGCACAGGTCGGGCTCCGCTCATAGCCCGGGCGAGGCTCAGCTTCGCATATTGGACTTATCCTTATCCTTATCTTGTCATGTATGCCCTGACGAAGTAATAGAGAAAAGGCTTTCGGCATATTCATGTGTTTTCTTGTTCTTCCCTTCGTTGTTCCTGTTGCAATTTGTGCGACATAAATACACACACATACACATATATATGACTGCTGCTCACACACTAATTAGCTCAAGTAATTGAGTGAGTTCATTAAACGTAGTGGTGGTTGTGTCATGAAAAGTGCCGATAAAAGAACAAAGCCATATTTTCAAGTCGTAGCCACATTTTGAGATTGTTTTATTTAATAATTTTATCAATAAAAATACATTTAATTTCGTATTACTGATACATAGGGTTACAATATTAGTGGTATATGTTTCCATTAGAATACGGTACATTACCTTCATGTTGGGAGCCACTATATCAATGAATAATGATTAGGTTTGTGACATATGAGTATTTTCTTCCAGCGCTGGAGGTTTGTGAAATCAAGTACCGATCCGTGGTGGGAATTCTGATCGGACTTCCTTGGGCCTTCGGTACGATGGCGTGGGGGGGAGTGGCTTTCCAGGTCAGAGATTGGCGGTGGCTGCAGCGCTGCGTTATCTTACCCTTCGCCCTCTATATTCCCTTGGTATTGTAAGTGCTTTTCGCCTCTGGAACAATAGATATTTTCATCTGTATCATTTTTGGTTTGTCTTGCAATGCAAAGATACCTTGATCTTAGTTGTAACCGTATGTGTCTAGGCCTTTTAATTGTAGCATCTCTAAAACCTACTTTGATCCACTTTGATACATCCTCAAACATGTTTGTCCTTTATGCGTACATTGTTAGAAGCTGTTCAAACACCTCATTGGTTTGTATCCGTTTGGATGCCTCTATCATGATTACATGACGCAATCACATTGCAATATATTTTTTAGATGTATTTCACATAGTCTCAGATAGGGATGTAGCATCCTGAAACCCCACACATTTTGATATTTTGTTCTATATATCATGGTTGTTACAAAACATAACACCATCGAAGTTTGTATTATATATATATATATATATATATATATATATATATATATATATATATATATATATATATATATATATATATAATGCAGATAAATACTAAATAATCATTTGAACTTTGTAATTCATAATCTGAGTCTTCTGATTTATGGATCCCTTGGATAGGGCCGCGGCTTTGGCCTTCTACGCTTCGGCAGATTGCACGAATAATTTTCATGTATACTGTTATTGTGCTTATTTTCGTTTTTATTTTATGTTCTCTAAGAAAAAACAGGCAGTCCTTAATTTGTGAATTAAAAAGGTCTGCATAAGGCGTTATCACAGCCATGGCGCTTCAGCAAAGGCCATCTTCACATTTATATATATATATATATATATATATATATATATATATATATATATATATATATATATATATATATATATATATGTATATATATATGTATATATATATGTATATATATATGTATATATATATATATGTATATATATATATATATATATATATATATATATATATATATATATATATATATATATATATATATATATACATATATACACATATATATATACACACACATACATTTTTCCCGATGTAAATATTCATTTGTGTGTGTTATGCCAGCACAATAGAGTATTTCACCAAAGAAAACACATATATGCAAACATATTAATGTATTAATAAATATGTAATAACTAGAGTGTAGATCAACAATGTAAGCAAATGACTGACATATTTATTTTCAGAAGCATTTGAGAATGTCTCAAATTTTAGTCTCAGAATTGTCTGAGAACTTATGTGGACCGTCTGTTTATTTTTATTTTTTTTTCTCAAGATATCGACATTTCTCGTTTTCCTCATATTTTCATGTTTTGATAATCATGAAAAGGTTTAAGATTAATCTTCTTGTACCATAATCCTCTGTTATCTACCTGCATTCCAAAGTCTTCCGGACATTGCCAGCACATAACGGTTTCTCAAAATCTTACGTATATTGCAGAGTAGTGGCAGTGATGTGGGGGTCTATAGGCCTACATTGACCATTTTTGAAAAATCTCAAAAATCAAAGAAAAAACAAACAAACATCCATTCTGATTTCATGTCTGAATAGAACAATCATTCTACTATGATATGCAAAAGCCATTTTTGAGATGTCGACCTTACTTTTTCTTTTGTAGGTGAATATTTTCCATGATATTGCATCATCTAATAAATCTATTACTCAGCTACAAAATGAGCCATAATACGTTAAAATCAGATTGAAAATACGTGTGCTATGCGTAAAAATGTGAAGGACTTAATGATCGCGATCTTTTTCCTTTTCATTATTTATACATTTTACATGACAAATCATGTACGAAATACTTGTATTTGATATAATTATCCATCATTTACCTATTGATGTTGCTCTAATGGAGTTTTACAACATATGATATTGGTAAAAGAAATAACCGTTCTCCAGTTGGACGGGTATCATATGCGTCCATTTATCAGCGCGGCCGGGCGTCGCAGTATTATGAAATCCGTCTCTTTACATTCGTTTAACTCTATGGGGCCATTTAGCCAATTTTCACACTCAGACTCCCGTATAGTTCTTTATACCCCATGTTAGCTGGTCTGAAAGGCTGTATCACATGACACTCCGAGATATAATGCTCAAGCGTTCGCTTATTTTCCTCGTTACACAGTCTACATATAGATTCATCTGCACTTCGTGTACCGTGCAGTTGCCAGTACATTCTATAACCTAAACGTATTCTGGCAGTAACCACGTCACACTGTCTGGTTTTACTCCGGTGCCACCCATAGGTAGGATGGCTTACAATCTCTATACTGATCGTAGTGCCTTATACTATAGCTTTCAGGCCTTTGTGAACTCGTCAGATCTATTAGTTCTTCTTTGTGAGAACTTTTTAATATGTGTGCAACCCTAGCAAGAGGCATCCCAAGATCTATATTTACAATATCTTTGTTACAAGCCTCTTTCGCCAAATTGTCTACATGGTCGTGCTTGCTTATACCAACATGAGATGGTATCCATACAAATTGAATGTTAAAATTGCGCTCTCTCGCATAACCACAGAATACTGTACTTTGTCGAATGTATGTGAATACATGTAACACTGTTCTCACGATTGCCCACGCCTGAGCAGTTAGCCAGGGTGGTAAATAAACTTACTTAACTTAAGACTCTCGTGAAAAGACGAAATACTATTACAGGGCGATGTAACAGTATGTATATAGGGTAAATAAGAACATATAGATCATTTTCGTATACCCCGTGACCTTTTGTTTATTTATATTGTTACTTCCGTTTGTTTCTTTTTGTGTGTGTGTGTTTTCTGATATTTCTAAACATTATGAACACATTAATGAGATTCTAACCAAAGGTGTGTTTT
>NC_091568.1:8358310-8360810 GCF_042767895.1 Penaeus vannamei
ACAGGAGCTTTTTTTTTTTTTTTTTTTTTTTTTTTTTTTTTTTTTTTTTTTAATTTCGAGTATTTTTTCAAATATTCATCGACAGGATGGCCCCCTTAAGTTCATTCACTTGGCCAACGAAAGTTCTGCCTTCAGAATTTTGTATTTTATCTTTATCCCAAATTCTATGATTCCCAGTTAGATGGGCTTTACAACAAATGTCACATTTTACTGGCTTATTAGAAAAGTAAAGAACATGTCCTGATTTATAACATCCAACAACAACCCATTTGTTTTCAGAAATTCTATTCTTTCTGATTTATTTAAATTGAGAAACCTTGCAATCTTCTAATTTATGGCTATTTCCACAAAGTTAACAGCCCTTTACATTTGCTTCTACTGTATTAGCAAACACCATGGGCTTTGATATTCTCTCTCTTTCAGCCTTTTGCTTTAGAGCAAAACGTCCACATACAGGATCATTGTCCTTTTTTGCTTCTGTTCTTACAAAGTTTACCCAGTCTGATAACTTATTTTCTCTTTGTAAATTGTTACACATTGCAATATTCCTCCACTTGTCGTGTAAATACACGGGAAGCTTCATTACTAGTTAATTTATGTTTTCATTATTATCCAATATCCTTAAGTGATTCTAAACCATTTATTGCGTGCTGAGATTCATTCAAAGATATGCCAAATCTATCCAACAATTTAGGCTCGTCATGTCTGATGATAGGCCACTCTGAAGCCTTTGGAAATAGGCAAATGCTAGCACATCAACATCACCATACCTATCTTCTAATTCCTCTAATGCTGCAGGAAACCCCATCTTTGCATCCAAATATGTAAACCCTCTTCCAATCTTATTTGCTTCACCTTCAGTCAACTGCTGCAGATAACTCCTGCACTCTTCACAATCCTGACAATACTGTGTTACCTTTGAACGAAACTGAGGTAAAAAATGTACTCTAAAGGGTTCCCAGAAAATTTACAAATTTTACATATTGGTTTCCGCAACTCATCTACTAACCTTGAGGTTTGCAAAAGTATTCAATTACTGTCATCGTTACATAGATATTGATTATGTTAATCATCAATTATCAAATCTCTAAATTTTACTGGATTTGAATTCCTCTTACTACTGGATTTCTTATCAGCTTCTGCATCACGAGAAAATATGAATTCAGTACTATTCTTAGTATCAGTATCCATAATATTACTCTGAGAGTTTTCAGTCTTTAACTCTTCATTTAATACCTTTTACTTTGCTCCAGAAATTTTGACTTCAGTATCTATTTTCAGTTCACTTACTTTACACTGCAATTCTGATTGTGCTAATTGTAACTCACGCTTTGATCTTACAGAATCTTTATGTACTAATAATTCTGCTTTCCTTTGAGCTATATCTACTTTTTGTTCCTGTAGAGACGGGGGACATTTGGGGTTAACCTTTCATTCTCATTTCCTAACTCAACATCACATACTATTTTACTTAATGACAAATTCATAAATTGCTACTTCTATCATCGCCTCTGAAATTAGGATTAACTAACTCCTTTGACACAATTGGCACAATATTTTGTTCATCATCAACTACAATTTCATTTACCTTTTCACTCTGCAAAGCCTTGCTTGCATTTTACCAAATCACAAACATCTCCATGCACTTATGTAGAAACTCTCTCCTCTCTTCATAGCATGTTGCTCTATCTTTGTAATCGTTTTTCCCTTCTGGTTCATTTCGTAAAAATAATTGGTTAAAAACGACCTCTTTTTGTACAAACACCTTAAAGTTCTACAAACAAATTAAATTCTTATTTCACAACTGAATGATTATCGTTACAAATCAATGCATTGATTTTATCGATGCACTCTTAGGCTACTAAAATTCTTATTTACATTTGGCAAAACTAAATTCAACTTAAGCCTTAGGGGTTAACCTAGCTTTCCTCCTGGCACCTCTTGTTTCATCAGGTGCAGGGTAACTTCTTTGACAATTAGGTTTGTTCATATTTAATTTCTCGCTACTCGCTACTCGCTTTCTATGAAGAGATGAACCACTGGAAACTTTCTTGTGGTCTTGATCACTTCGAACGTCCCAAAAGAAGTTTCCTCGTAGCGCATTCTGCAACGCTGGGATGTGCTCGGCCGACTGCAGGCTAAGGAATGCCAGGTTGTCTGCGACTCATTTATTGGTCAACATTCCGTCAGTAGAATGCCCACATGAAATGACTGCTGCGGAGCAACAAAATACAATTTTCAATACAAAAGAATACGTAAAAAATAAATTTACATATAAGGTTTAAATATCAACAATATTAGATTCTTACCAGAATAATAGCTGGACATATTACTCCTCAGTAATTGTGGCAGTCTGCCAATACCATTAGTTGATTCTGAGGAAGGCGCACCCCTTTACAGTCCCGCAAAATAGCGGTTTCCTGTGTACTTTCCATTAGAAAACTTACCGGACAGCCTCTCTCAACTTGGCCTTGCTATCCCTATACATCTTTTAAAACAA
>NC_091568.1:8390810-8403310 GCF_042767895.1 Penaeus vannamei
CAATAGCACACACCTGGTTTAAATCTAAGCTGTCACACAATGGTTTGCTGTACACATACAGTTTGAGGTGGGCCCCTGGTAGTTGTATCTGAACAGCAAGAGATTCTAAACCATCTCCACAGTGACGCAGGTCGGCTATTAAGGAGCATGGAATTGTTTTACCCAGGGTCATCAAGCCTCTAGTGCTATCCAAGCTTGGAGTGATGAAGACATGATATCCTAAGAAGAAAACAGTCCCCACCCGTTATTAATGTCTCCTGGAGCGTACGATGTTAATGTTCCATGGTTGCACTACTGATTGGAGAAAGGAGCTTTTTCTGTTAGAGCTACATATATTACACTCTGATATGCTTAGATTGAGTGCTTTCAAGTGGTATGGTAGTCTGGTTGAAGGTCTACCGGGAGATTTAGAGCCTAGGTTAGAGGTACCACTTTGTGTTAATGCAGACCTTGGCTGTAGTATGGGCATCCGCTGCACAGTTACGATCTGGTTCAGCAGACTAGCTGGAGCTCCACTGGGGGATGTGGAGCCTACATCTAATTTACCATTTGCACATATGTGAGTAAATGTAGACTTTGGCTGTACTGAATAGGCCTGTAGTGAGGACCTGGGCTGGACAGTTATGATCTGGTTTGGCAGACTAGCTGGGGCTCTACTGGGAGATGTGGAGCCCGCATCTAATTTGCAATTTGCACGCATTTGAGTTGGAGACTGGCTGTGCAGATTGGGCCTGTAGTTAAGGCCTGGGCTACGCAGTTGGAGTTTGATATGTGGTGGTCGCAGGGAGGGGAGAGCAGCTCTGCATTGGTTTGGAGGCTTCCAGCTTCCTCCCCTTCATGGCCATAACAGTCTGGGTCATTGCCGTCATGGCGACTTGGACTGCCTTCTCCGCCTCCAAGCTAGTCCTCCCCAAGGCTGTTGCTACTGCAGTAACTACAGAACTCAACAGGAGTCACGTCCTTTTCATCAAAGAAAACTCCTCTCTTCCCATATATTAAAACACAGTCTCTTTCTCAGGGTACCTCCTGATTCCTCCTCAGGTCCTCAGTGGAGTGTACCTCACCCCTCTTGTAAACCACACCTGCCTTCCTCCGCTCCTGGAAGATCCGGTTGAAATATCAAGGTAAGAAGGTTGGGGAGTGGTATGGAGTGACTTGGCAATTGGCTAAGGCTTTCCAAAATGCTTATGTCTAGTAAATACAGTGTGCATATTTGAGATAAGTGAATATGTACTTTGAAATTACTCAATAAACAGACACACACATACACATGTATATGTATGATTGTGTGTGTGTGTGTATTGCCTCTTATTCTTTATTCCTTGCGAATTAGTACTACTTCCATTTGCTTACTTTTACCGATAACTGGTAAGACCAAAACACATGTATTCCGCAGTGATTCGTGCAGTTATTTCGTCAATAACTCCTCCTCGGGCGAGGCGGAAGAGTTCCCGTGCACCGAGTGGGAATATGACACGTCAGTCTACACCAATACTCTCACCAGCGAGGTAAATAAGGGTGTAATTGGTCTCTTTCTACAACGATGATGTATACCATTTAAGGAAATCTAATATAATTTGAATATTTTTTTTATGCAAGTACCACATTCCATTGCTGTGGTACATCTCCAGACTGAAATTCGCACAACAGAGATGAAGGGTTGTCTGGTTGTTGCTATAACATTGGACCGCAGGTTACTCCTGATCACTGCTATAGATTAGGCAATTCTTAATTACACAGAAAAGAGCTTCATTCTGAAGAGATTCAGGTACTGTAGCTGTAAAAAAGTTATCTGGAGAAAAAGTTGCAGTCACCCTAATACAGGAAGTGTACCCAAACTATTGAGATTATACTCTACAAAAGTAATGTATGACCAAATACATTTTCATTAATTCCGAAAGGAAAACTTTCATGGGTAATGAGAAACAATTATTGCAGTATTATGAAAAGTATGAAAAGCTTATGTCAAACACTATATGAAATGGTTGTCAACCAGATGAATGATGCTCGCCTATCATAATACATATATTCTACAAACTAAAACATATATCATAATTCCCGTTCGAATGCCAGTGCACTACAGGGATTCAATGAATATATATATATAAATATAAATAAATATATATATATATATATATATACATATATATATATATATACATATATATATATATATATATATATATATATATATATATATATATATATATATATATATTATAATATACATACATATATATATATATTTTTTTTTTTTTTTTTTTTTTTTAATTATTATTATTATTATTATTTTTTTTATCAAGAATTGTTTATATGTACAACTTAGTAATACGCGGTACAGTCAGACAGCACCGTCTCAACCCCCCTTCCTCTAGGTGTACCACGAAGTTCTCTCTAGAAATATATGTAATAACGTTCTTGTTCTCGCAGTTCAACCTAGTGTGTGACAGGAGCTACCTGCGAGCTACTTATCAGAGTATTAACATGTTTGGTACAATATTTACCTGTATGGCAAGCGGTTACATCGCCGACAGGTATATCATTCAAAATTCTTATTGATTCTGAAGTAATTATAGTAATAATAGCAATGATATGATTAATGATAATGGTAACATGAATAATGATAACGATGATAAAATCGTAGTAACTAATAATGATGATAAATATAACAATAAGGGCAATGACAATATCGATGATCAAGTTGATAATGATAACAATAAAAATAATGATAATAATAGCAATAGAAATAATAATAATGACGATAATAATGGCAATAATAACAATGATGATAATAATAGTAGTAGTAGTAATAGTAGTAGTAATGATGTTAATGATAATAAGCAAAATAATTATAATAAGATGATGATGATAATAATAATGACGGTGATGATAATGATAATAATGATAGGGATAATGAGAATTGTGATAACAATTAAAGTAAAAGTATCTGTAAATGAAGACTAGGTATTTGAAGGTATACAAATAACAAATATTTTGAATATGAAAAATATATTTGAGAGATAAAATAGTATTTGTCATCTAACAACAGACAAACTCACACCTTGTTTCCATTAAAGATTCGGCAGGAAGGCCGTGGTTCTGGTCACCCACCTGACCTATGCCACCCTTGGCTTCTGCATCAGCTTCGCCAGCAACTTCTCTCTGATCCTCGCTCTCCGGTTCATCATGGGATGCGTAGGACTTCCAACGATTTATATCTTAGGTAACGTTGACTTTCCAACCTTGCATTTTGAAGCTCCGGATTGAAGCAGTGGCTCTCGGGCTTCTCTGACTCCTCAGTCATACAGTATAACATTGGTATAGATAAACAGTGTGTTATTGCATTATTCTTTCATACACAAGCACACACACACTGTAGCAGGAACAACGAACAGAAGAACAAGAAAACGCACGAATATGCCGAAGGCCTTTTCGCTATTGCTTCTTCAGAGTATACATGACAAGAGGTTCAGTTCAGTTCAGTTAGTTTTGCGAAGTCATGCTTCGCCCGGGCCTTTTCTCTGGAGTGGCCCGGCCTGTGTTAACTATTTCTAGTTAACTCAGATGTTTTCTTTGAACTGCATGCTTATCGCGGTGGCTGAATTGCGAGCAAGTGATCCAGCTGCCACGGGGTAAGCTTCTGCATCAGCTTCGCCAGCAACTTCTCTCTGATCCTCGCTCTCCGGTTCATCATGGGATGCGTAGGACTCCCGACGATTTATATTCTAGGTAATGTTGACTTTCCAACCTTGCATTTTGAAGCTCCGGATTGAAGCAGTGGCTCTCGGGCTTCTCTGACTCCTCAGTCATACAGTATAACATTGGTATAGATAAACAGTGTGTTATTGCATTATTCTTTCATACACAAGCACACACACACTGTAGCAGGAACAACGAAAAGAAGAACAAGAAAACGCACGAATATGCCGAAGGCCTTTTCGCTATTGCTTCTTCAGAGTATACATGACAAGAGGTTCAGTTCAGTTCAGTTAGTTTTGCGAAGTCATGCTTCGCCCGGGCCTTTTCTCTGGAGTGGCCCGGCCTGTGTTAACTATTTCTAGTTAACTCAGATGTTTTCTTTGAACTGCATGCTTATCGCGGTGGCTGAATTGCGAGCAAGTGATCCAGCTGCCACGGGGTAAGCATGTTGCAGACCCTTTTTACCAGCCCGGCGGCTGTGGTGGGTGGTCCCTGCCTCAGAAATTGTGTGTGTACACAATTCTGCGAGTAATGTAACAGGGTGGTGTTAGGCTCGCCGCAGTGTTTGCATAACCTGGCAGTCTCATTATCAATAATTTGCCAAGCGCATTGGTAACCTAGTCTTAGTCTGAATAGTATGACTTCGGTACCTCTTTTTGTGTTTGGAGGAAGGGCCAGTGGCTCATAGCCTGAAGCATCTGAGTACCACTTGGCAGTGAGCGATTTTGTGATGTTTTCTCTATGTGCTCCCCGGAGGACCGCACACGCTGCAGCTTTGGTACTTTGGCTCAGTCCCCTTCGGCTGGGTTTAACGATCATGGAGGATGGGGGCATACCCCTGCCCTTTTCAGCTAGTTTATCAGCAAGCTCGTTCCCTTGTATGCCTATGTGGCTTGGGACCCAGTTTATGATGATTCTTCTACCTTGACTAAGGATTCTTTGGGCTATGTATAGTACTGTTGTCAAGAGGTAGATGTTGTCTGGGGGCATGCTATGCTGTAAGCTGTCAATAGTTGCTCTTGAATCTGTGTGAATGACAACGTGTCCTGCCCTTAGGGACGCGTGTGTCAGGGCTTCCATGATCGCAACCGTTTCAGCTTGAAGCGTTGAGGCATTGTCAGTGACCCTAATGGATGCTGTGGTATCCTTTGTTGCAAAGCCAGCGCCTGCAGCATGGTTTATTGGATCCACGGATCCGTCCGTGTAGTATGTTATACTACCCGGAGGAGGTATTTGATCAATGACCCTTTTTGCTTGTGCCTTTAGGCTAGGCATGGAATATTGATCTTTTCTCATTGTGAGATTTAGAATTGAGAATTCGATCATTTCGTTTGCCCACGGCGAGGGTTCTTTGTAATCAGGGTGAGGGGAGTCCATACCCTTGGCAAGCAATGATTCTTTTAGCTGAAAGCGTATCAAAACTCTGGCTGTATGTGTGAGCCAGGAATTGTCTGCAAACAACTGGTAATCTTGTTGTAGGCGTCTGAGAACTCTTTGTCTTAGATAGGAGTTTCTGGGTGCCTGCAGGACCTTGGAAAGGAACTGTGCTACCATTAGATCAATTCTGGTGTCCATGGACGGTAAATTAGTTTCCATGAGGAGGTTGATGACCTTTGTCCACTTAGGTGCACCTAGAATTATCCTGGCTGCTTCGTTTTGTATTGTTTCTAGTGTTTCTTTTAATGTTGTACTGGAAGCAATGAGGGCGACAGATGCATAGTCAATAATAGGACGGACAGCATGCACATAGAATGATCTTAGTACTTTGTGTCCTGCTCCTATGTGTCTCCCTGTCATGACTCCTGACTGACAGTCTTTCCTTGGTTCTGTCAAGCAGGTATTGGATCTCCTTTTTGAAAGTGAGTGTGTCTCCTATCCATACACCAAGGTATAGATAGTCCTTCACCCATTCCAGATCCATACCCTGTATAGTGAGTTTTTTGTTTCTGACACTAGTTCTCAGAGCCATTGCTTTGGATTTTGCTGCTGCTATTTTCAGACCCGTCCTACAACACTCTTCAGACACCAGGTTCAGACAACGGTGAGCTCTAGTTAGGCAGTGATTGCCAGAGGCTATGATTGCCGTCATCTGCATAAGAGATGATCTTCCATCCCTCTGGCAGGTGAATGTCGAGTATGTTGGACATGAGAGTATTGAACAGGGTTGGACGAAGAACCCCTCCCTGAGGAGTTCCATTTTCAAGTGGCATGTGCTGTGAGAGGTGGCCTTGAAATCTGACATTTGCTGACCTATTATTAAAATAGTCAGCTATCCAGGCCAAGAGTCTGCCTTTGACTCCTTTGTGGATTAGGGTCTCTTGAATGGCAAGCGGACTTGCCAGTTCAAAAGCCTTCTCCAGGTCAAGGAAGACAACCACAGTGTGCGAGGTGCAGATTGTGCTTAAGAGTGTGGAAATGCTATGAGTAGTGCTCTTACCCCTTGTGAACCCGTGCAGGTGTTCATGAGGGGGACCTATCTTCCATCGGAGCCTGTTGAGTACCATCTTCTCAGCTGTTTTACCCAGGCAACTGAGAAGAGAGATGGGACGGTACTTGCCAGGCTCCTTTGGTTTTGGGATGGGAACTATTGTGGCTTGTTTGCAGCTCTGGGGCACCGTGGCGGTTTGCCAGGACTTGTTGATAACCTGCAAGAATGCAAGTTCTCCTGCAAGGCCTAAATACGAAATGATGGGGTGGGAGATCCCGAAAGGAGACGACATGCATAACAAGACTCAAAGAATAATCATCCCTCACTCGGAATTGACTGAACACCTGGAGGCCCTAGTGGGCCACACTATAAAGCTAACTATGTTGCCAGGCAAGAAGATTGGATATCGTAAGAAAAGAGGTCAAAGCACAACAGATCCCACAGCCAGGTGTACAGCATACCCTCTGGTGGTTGTGATAAAGTCTGCATAGGTGAGACAACACAAGGACTGCACGAAAAACGAATCAGCCAACACCGTAGCAATCTCCAACGTCATGACACGAGGAGCGCCTTGGTTGTTCACGTAGACACCGACGGTCACCTCCCGAAGTGGTCCCAGGCCTCCATCCCGAAACAAGGCCTGCCCCCACAACAAAGGAAGATGGTAGAAACGGCATTCATTCATACAACGAACTTCACGGGGTGCCACGAACTATCCAAGGTCGTCGCTCACCTGATTACCGACGTGACCTGACTACTTAACAGTATATATATTCCTCTATGTACCTCTTGTCATGTATACCCTGAAAAAGCAATAGCGAAAAGGCCTTCTGCATATTCGTGAGTTTTCTTCCCTTCGCTGCTCCTGTTGCAATTTGTTTGACATGAATTCACACACACATATATATCTATTTATATCTATATATGTATGTATATATACATAAAACTGCTGCTCACACACTAATTAGCTCAGGCAATTGAGTGACAGTTATGTGGAGTGGTGGTTGCGTCCCGAAACGTGCCGCTAGATTTTCAAGTCGTAGCCACATTTTGAGATTGTTTTATTTAATAGTTTTAAGAATATAAATCTATTTCATTTCTTATTACAGATACACAGGGTTACAATATAAGTCGTATATGTTTCCATTAATATATCGTATATTACCTTCAGGTTGGGAGCCATTATATCAATGAATAATGATCAGGCTTGTGACATGCGTGTAATCTCTTCCAGCGCTGGAAGTTTGCGAAATCAAGCACCGATCCGTGGTGGGAATTCTGATCGGGCTTCCTTGGGCCTTCGGTACGATGGCGTGGGGGGGAGTGGCTTTCCAGGTCAGAGACTGGCGGTGGCTGCAGCGCTGCGTTACCTCACCCTTCGCCCTCTATATTCCCTTGCTATTGTAAGTGGTGTTCGCCTCTGGAACAATAGATATTTTAATCTGTATCATTTTTGGTTTGTCTTGCAATGCAAAGATACCTTGATCTTAGGTGTAACCGTATGTGTCTAGGCCTTTTTATTTGTAGCATCTCTAGAACCTACTTTATTCCACTTTGATACATCCTCAAACATGTTCATCCTTTATGTGTACATTGTTAGAAGCTGTTCAAACATCTCATTGGTTTGTATCCGTTTGTATGCTTCTACTAAGATTAAATGACACAATCACATTGCAATACTTTAGATGTATTTTACATAGTCTCAGATAGGGATTTAAGGGCTTGTAGCCCCCCCGAAACCATTTTGATATATTGTTCCATATATTGCAATATTTTAGATGTATTTCACATAGTCTCAGATAGAGATTTAAGTGCTTGTTACAAAATACATCATCGAATAAGTGTATTGACATACAGAGTTT
The DNA here is from genome assembly GCF_042767895.1 of Penaeus vannamei. Classification (NCBI taxonomy): domain Eukaryota; kingdom Metazoa; phylum Arthropoda; class Malacostraca; order Decapoda; family Penaeidae; genus Penaeus; species Penaeus vannamei. The sequence continues at coordinate 8,398,800 of NC_091568.1, forward strand.
TGAAAAATGTTTTTAGAAAATCAATAAGAAACTACCTTGGTACAACAAAAAATCCATTTACTTAAATTTGATCTTATTACTATCTTTGCCATTATCCTTTGAAAATTTGTTTAATTTACTGAAATATTCATTTTCTTTCAAAAAGTACATTTAAGAGTACACAAATGACTTATTCCAAAAAAGTATCATCCCTAACTTTATCTTATGCCAGTATCATGAATATTAATTTTGCTATAGGAATTACTTTTGAAACGAAATCTGTTATTATTCTTATATCAATTTACTATACTGAAAGTGCCAAAATTATAGAACATATCTGAATATAACTGAATTAAGACCAAATAGATATATTATATATATATATACATATACATATATATACATATATATATTTCAAGCACATTTAAGAGAACAGGGTGTTCATTATCATTTCATAAATAGCTATTGCAACAGCAAATCAAATTTGTAACTAATCTGCAAAATGTATGTTCTCTTCAATTACAAAAGAATCATCCCTAACTTCTACAAAACCTTATACATTCTCTCCATCTTTACTAAAGATAAAAAGATATATATGCAGATAAATACTATATAATCATTTAAACTTTGTAATTCATCTGAGGCGTCATATATATATATATATATATATATATATATATATATATATATATATATATATATATATATATATATATATATATTCATGCACAAGTGCTTGCATGCCTTCTCGCTTGCAGCTGCCACCGCTGGCTAGCCTAGTGCGAAAAAAGGAGCAGCTATGCATAAGCCTCCCCTGCCAGTGCATAGCTTCTCCATCAGCGAAACTTCTGCAGTGCCTCCCTGTGGCCACCTATGTAAACTGGTACCTTGCAGTCCCAGGCTGAACTGTAGGGGATCTCGGAGCAGCAAGAGGCCCAAGAGGTACAGGTTATGGCCCATCAGCATGTTAATATGCCCTGGCCTTGTACTAACTCCTGCCCCGAAGGTAGGCCTTGCCAGTCCTCCTCCCCCCAGAGATAACCCATAGGCAATGTCTCAGTACTTGGTAATGCCAGGGGGAAGGAAAATGCCCCTCTTACCCGGCATGAGAGGTGGGCTGCGGGCCCCGCGGGGAAGGCAGCTGCCAGGATGTAGGATGGGAATGAGAACTACACGTCCCGCCTGCGTTCTGGCAGCTGCCAGCCTGGAATGAAGTTTGTGGGGCAAAGCCCTAGTGAACCCCATAGGTGGATGTTGGGTCCTGCAGCCTACTACCCCGTTTTATGTGGGGCAGTGTCGGCGGGGGTGGCAGAGGTGGTGTCCACCCAGAGTAGCTGCCTGAGGGAGAACCTCAGTCGGGAAGTCAGGGTAGGGGCTTGGAACATCCACTGTTTGTGTCCGGATGAACAGTTGCCTCTACTATCGCAGGAACTGGGGAGGCTGAAAGTTGGGGTGGCTGCTCTTTCGGAGGTGAGAAGACATGCAGCAGCACGATTAGTGTAGGTGGCTACACCTACTACTGGTCAAGCCGCAGTGAGACTGAAGCTATTATGTGGCTTCATGTCTCTTATTGCTGTGTAGGCTCCTACCGATGTTTGTAAACTCGACGTGAAAGAGATGTTCTACGCCAATCTTGCATCTGTGACAGATAGCTGTCCCCGGCAGGATCTTTGTATTCTCCTGGGTGACCAATGCGGTATCTGGCTGTGATCGAGCTGGCTATGAAATGTCTGTCGGTCCTCATGTTACAGCTGATACCGGCAGCGAGAATAGCCTCCTTTTCCGGGACTTTGCAAGGCCCTAGAAACTGAGGATTTCTGGCTCATGGTACCAGCGCTCAGACCCACATCATTGGACATGGTACAGCGATGCTGGTAATGAAACCGTGTTCTGTGGTACTGACCATACATAGGTTGTGGCTACCCTCCAGGTCCACTTCAAAACTCCCCAGCGGTCCAAAGATCACCCTAGAGTGATTCATCTGAACGCTGAAGGAGTGTACTCCGGGGTTTGCCGAGTTGTTTCACAGCGCTCGACAATCTGACGGACCCTGTCCTTCTGTGAGACACCTTCAAGCACAAAACGCTTGATGCAGCCCAAGAGTCGATTGGTGAACTCCCGAAGACAATACAGAGTTTTATCTCATAGGAGACACTGGAAGCCTCAGATGCTTGCTGTGTGGCTCGTCTGACAGGGGATCAGGACTTGCACCATTCTCAGGTGTGTAGACCTCGGTCTCTGTTAAGAAGGGACAAGGAACAGTTTATTGGGAGTCTTGCTGAGGAGGTCAAAGGCCATTTTTCAGTAAATGACCTTCGTCCTGCATACTAAGCTGAAGAGTGGCAAAGCAGCAGGTATTTGCTGCTTTCCAGCTGAACTGTTAAAGTCTGGTGAACTTATTGCACATGGGTTACATGCTGTCCTGGCTGCCATCTGGCGGTCAGGTACTGTTCCCCCTGACCTGTTGAGGGATGTGGTCATCCCTCTCTGGAAGGGAAGGGGGACTGATGGGTCTGCAGCAATCACTAAGGCATCACACTGCTCAGTATACCAGGCAAGGTTCTTGCTCACATCCTTCTGAGACGTATCAGAGACCATCTACTGAGGCATCAGAGGCCGGGGCAATCTGGATTCACTCCTGGTAAGTCCACAATAGACCGTATCCTTGTGCTTCGAGTCATTACAGAACGCTGTCGTACTGAAAGTGCTGTAAAGTGTGGTGGGGGCCTGTCGAGCTTTTTTCCTGTTAGTTCAGGAGTGAGGTAAGGCTGTGTTCTTGCACCAACACTTTTCAATACTTGCATGGACTGGATACTGGGCAGAGCTATTGTTCAAAGTCATTGTAGAGCTACACTGGGCAATATCAAGGTTACAGACCTTGACTTTGCCGATGATGTTACTATTCTGAGTCTTTGGAAACCTTAGCGGTGGCTTTCGATGCATTTAGTAATGAAGTGGAGCCCTTGGGTCTAGAGGTCTCCTGGACCAAGACCAAGATCCAGGACTTTGGGGACTTGCTAGGAGAACCTCTTCAGTCGATACGTGATTCCAGTGAAGACATTGAAGTCACAGAGAACTTTACATACCTTGGTAGTGTACTTCATAACTCTGGGCAGTCAGACCAGGACGTTAGCAAACGGATTGGCCTGGCAGCAGGGGTCATGAACTCTCTCGACAAGAGTATTTGGAGATGGCATTACCTGTACAGAAGGATGAAGCTATGGGTTTTCAAGACCCAGATAATGCCAGTTTTGCTATAGGGTAGTGAAACCTGGACATTAACCTGTGCCTTAGAGTCTCGTCTTGATGCCTTTTGTACAAGGTCCTTGTGCTGGATCATGGGGTACTGTTGGCGGGACCATGTGTCCAACCAATGGTTGCACTGTGAGACTGGCACAGGACCTGTTACCTGCACAATCTGTGATCGCCAACTCAAGCTATACGGCCACCTGGCTCGTTTCTCACAGGATGATCTTGCTCACCTGATTGTATCTGCAAGAGACAATCCTGGGTGGAGGAGGCCTGTGGGACGACCTAGGAGGTCGTGGCTTGGGCAGATCAATCAAACGTGAGGAGCTCGAGATGGGCCGAGTCCCTGCCTGGCGGCTTGCCATGAGGGATCCCAAAAGGTGGAAACAAAGGGATGCGGCTATGTGCCCCCGTCGGCGTTAGCCCCCTGATGATGATGATGATATAAATCATAAGATTTATATTTATTTATGGCCTTCTACACTTCGGCAGATTGCACTTACTAATAATTTTCATGTATACTATTAATGTGCTTATTTTCATTTTTATTTTATGTTGTTTTCTAAGGAATCCTTAATTTATGTATTTGTGAATTACAAAGGTCCGCATAAAGTGATATCACAGCCATGGCGCTTCAGCAAAGGCCATCTTCACAATTTTATCGATATTTGTTTTCGCTTTTTCTTATGTAAATATTCATTTGTGTGTGTTGTGCCGGCACAATAGAGTAATTCGCCAAAGAAAACACATATTTGTAAACATTTTTATGTATTATTGAATACGTAGTAACAAAAAAAAAAAAAAAAGGCGCAGATCAACAATGTAAACAAACGACCGACACATTTGAGTCTGTCTCAAATTTTAGACTCAGCTTTGTCTGAGAACTTTCGTGGATATCGGCCCATATGCAGATGAACGTATGTACCTATATACCGCTGCGTTAACAAATCTCTTCAACCCCCACTTAAGATTCTTGTGGCGTCCGCAGCATAATGGACGAGTCACCCCGCTGGCTGATCGTGCGGGGGCAGTTCGACCGCGCCCGGAGGGTCCTGCAGAGAGCAGCTCGCTGGAACAAGACTCAGCTCCCGTCTGAGGAAGCCCTGAACAATCTCATGTTGGACATCAGGGGAGAGGTATATATGTATATATATATGAATATGTATATATATGCAAATACACACACACACACACACACACACACACACACACATATATATATATATATATATGCATAATATATTTTTGTATGCGCGCTCGCGCGCGCGCACACACACACACAC